>NW_009611050.1:2391-48099 GCF_000690535.1 Cariama cristata | reverse complement strand
AACCTTCTGTTCAGAGCAGTGTTAGCTATGATGAAGTCAGATGAGGTTCCTCAGGGTTTTACCCAGATGGGATTTCAAAGCCTCCAAGGACAGAAGACTTCACAACCTCTCTGGGCAACCTCTTACACCATTTGACTTTCCTCTTGTTTTTATAGGTCTTCACTATCTTTAGACCCCTAAACCATTTCAAGGATGAAGGAAGATTTTTTTTCTTAATAATGACAGTGTCTATGCAGCACCAGCAACTGAAGTTCTCAATACACTTTGGAAACATTTATATTTGTTAACAAATGGTTGTGACTTTAGCTTTTCAACTGCCTTACTCTCGTCTGTAAAAAGAAATGATAATGCTTACTTGCCTTTGAGTATTTGAGAACCTTTGGTGAAAACTGTATTTATGTTAATTAAGATGTTTCTCCTACAAATAAGGATATTTTACTCTTGCATAAACAAAAAAAAATCCTATCCCTTTTTACATTTGAAATATGCAAAACTGACAAAGTATTAGCTCAAGGACTGATTTAATAAGAAAATGCAACTACCATTATCTCTTACTGAATTAAAGGACACTGAGACTATCAAAAAGATTAATCTACTATGTTGAAAAAAGCCTTATACATTCATCCCATTGAAAAGAACCGTGCTGTTGATTTCATTGCTTTCAAATAACTTGGTTCTGGAAATACAATTAGTAATCAGGATGCAGGAAAAAAAAATAGCTTATTTTGTATCATCAAAATTGAAAAACAACAAAGAATTGAGTACATTCCCCATACATGTGAAAAGCTTTTTCTAAACAACTGAATTAATTCATCTCTACAAGAAAGCAACAGAGATAAATAGTTTCTCTATCTTCAAAGAAGACAACTTTGCAGTAACTAATATTCTTGAAAGAAAATTGATTATAATTTTTTTTCAAAGAGTATAATATGATTTTGGAGAATATTCCTTTTTCTGTGTCATTTGCATAAAATATTAATTTCAAGCAAATTAATAAGAGAATCTCTCTTAAATTCTGATTCAATGTTCTTATCAGTCAATACTTTAAATGAAGATGCTATGAATAAAGACATGCAAATCATACACATGCTGCAGAACAGCAGGACAGTTAAAGAATGGTATAGTAGGGAAGTCTAGTATAAAGTAGCTATCTAGCCCAGTGCAAGTGTAAGATGATGCCTGGTGCTCAAGTCTGCTTTGTATACTATCCTTACAACTATATGGTATCACAGAAAAACACAAAATGCAAAATTTAATAGATACTGACCTGCTGAGCTTTGTCCACATATCCACCACTGATAACAAAAGGAGCTTTGTCGTTTAAGAGTCAAGCCTCCTGAAAGGAAACCTATCATGTATTATAACTCACCTGGTAGATATGAGGACAAGCTATTCTAAGAAGCTCTTCTTTTTGTCTAGGAATCAAAATCTCTCTCTGAAGATGATTAAGGCTTTTAACTTCAGATGTACATAGCCTGATGAGTGACTTCTCCAAGTGTTCAGGTTGTGTTATAGACATTTTCAGGTTTAGAAGAATTCTTCTAATTTGTTGTAAATTGCTTGACTGAACTTGTGTCTTCCAATAATGAATAGTGGGAGAAATGTCCTGTTTGCTGCCAATTCCGCATTGCACAAATGGTAAAGGACATTTGACCTTATTTATTCATTGGCAACAGTTTAGGGCAAAAATATAAGCCCCCTTGGGACATTTGACAGGATTTTTCAATCACATAAAGCATATTCTCAAAGTAGCAAAATGTTTTCTTGGTAGTTGAAACAGCTGTAATACGCTGCTCTCAATTTGTAGTGCCCTAATTCTTCTGCTTAAACCATGTAAAATTTGCTACCTTTGATAGCAGTCTCACCTAACTCTTTTAAAATAGCTTAGAATATGACTTAATATGTTCATCTTCTCTGTCCTACTACTGCAGTTTATATCCTTCTCTGGAATATATATGAGCTTTTAAATTATTTACGATAGGAAATGTTACTGAGACAAATATGAATCAAAATGGCAGACTTTGGTAAATAAAACAACTTTCTCTCTGTTAAGAATCACATGAGTTCATGTTGTTTTGCTCATCTTGCCAGTGAGAGAGAGAGAGAGAGGTTAAATGTATTTCCTAAGGAGAACCCTACCAGAGTAGACAGCATATAGCATCAACTAAACTGCGGTTTTGCATACACTTACATATGTGATTAACTTTATCACAATAAAATGAAGCATTTTCAACCATATTTAGTGCCCTTAAAAATTAAATCTTCTTTGATTTAGGCTGTAGTGATAACTTGAACAGTAATATGAAGTAGAAGAGGGCAACCTGCAAGGATCCTCTCAATTTACACTTGTGTTTCCCTCTCTGTTATTTTTATCTATGTCCTTAGGCTGAGTGTGAGAAAATGACCAGTTTTCAGAAGCTCTGAGAGCTTCTCCCATCTAATAAACAGACAAATCAACAGGGAAGCACTCTTACATCTTGCAGTTCTTTGGCTTTACACAATTATACTTTTTAACTTTTCTGTAAATAAACTTTGAGATAAACAGATGTGTGTGTATGTTCCCTGCTTTTTTCCCCCTCTGCTTCTCCAACAATTTGGAACCAGGGAGTCTTATTTGTAGAATGTAATAGGATGAATGAGTATCTAATATAATCATATCAATGGGTATTAATCAGTATTAGGAGACTGCTGTTGAATGAGGCTGCTGATCAGGATAGTAAAGTCAATAGCTGATTTCATAATTAACAGAAAAAGAGGTTCAAGGACACAAGGATTCTTTATTTCTCTTTGCCTTGAAGTGAACTGTTGCTCCAGTCATGCATGGTAGACAAAAGAATGCCAAAACAACCCTCATTCAGGATCTCTGTTCATCTGACAAAGGTTGACGCATGTAGGGTTAGGATTTCCTCCACTGTGACATTTCTAGGAGTGTAAGACACAAGAGATAAGCTCCATGGGCTAAGACAGCTTTTGCAATCAAACCTTGTAGTTTGATGGATGCATGGCATTTAGGTCTATTGATCAGTGACACAATAACAATGAGAAAAGGCATTAAGACACTTTGTTGTCAAAGCCATAGAGGGGTTTCTTTTTTCCTTCTGATAGCAATATTTAAGGGGAAAGCTTTTACAATGTAATGGAGATAATGCTTGTAAAGCTATAGCTTATTTAAAAAAAAAAACAATTGTGCTCTTGGGTTGCTCCAAGAAAGAGGTTTAAAAACGATTAAAATGCTAGCAACCTGAAATGTCAATACTGAGTGAGGTTGACAAAAAAGTCTACTTCCTGACAGTGCTTCATATTTGTTGTTGAAGAGTGGATGTGCTACCTGCATTTAGGAACAGAAGCATACTTGTTAGCTGGGATAGATATTTTTGTCATTTGCCGTAAATTCTGAAATGTTTGTGAAATTAACCTATAACTGTTTAGAACCTAAGTATCAATTAGTGTACACTAAGATGTACATGTGGAGGGTTTATTCTTTGTCACACAAAATAGCTGAGCACTTATTATTATACAGATGTGGGTGTTTTTCCTCTTAAAATAAGGATTAGCTCTCTAGGATATATGTACACTATAATCTCTATATATACTGCTATATATTTTTGCTTCCTGGCAGAAATATCATTAAGGGTTTAAGTTGTATGATTACAAGTCTTTTATCATTCTTAGGCAAAACCTGGGAAATGAGAGAGAGGAACAAAATGAGGGACATTTTATGTGTCTTTTTCTATACTTCGCTGTTTATCTGCTTTTCTGCCAATGTAGATGAGAGCAATCAAAATGAATGAAACCTCTTTCTCACCAGCCTAGAACACTGATGTTTTCGCCTCTCTTTATCGAACTTGAAACCTCTTGTTCGCTTTATACAGTGTGTGCAACAAGAAATTTTTATTATATAACTATTATGTGTTATAGTAGCACTTCATATTAATAGCTAGTTTACCTGTTGTATCTTAGAGCTGCATAGGTGCGATGATATATTTATAACTGTCCAAATGTTCATAATTTGGGATTTTCTTTTCTGTGTGTAGGTAATTTCTGTAGTTAACTAAAAGGACAAGTTAACTTCTTATGGCTTCAGGTGAATTAGAAAAAGATTACCATCTTCTAAGATTTGCAGCAAACATAGTAATGAAACTTGATATTGAAGTATTCCTTGGAGAAGACTAGTTCTTTTTCTTAGCTTGAAAAAAGAAATATTGAAGGAATGTTTTTGTATTTTGCAGTGACTGCAAGAAAATTGCTTCTAAAATAAGCATGCACATCTTTCACACACTCTGGAAATCTTGGTACTTCCCAGCTAAAATTAGAGTTCTACATTTTTTTCATTTATTTACTTGTTTATTTTATTTTTAAAAAGAAAAATTCAATGTCACTGTAAACACAGGTGCCTTGGCAGAAAACAGAGATTTGAGAGCTTCACAAGTACAAAAGAAAGGTAGTAATTTCTCTTCCAGGCCTTTGCTAAGTGTATCACGTCCTGTGTGTGGCATTCTCAGATAGCTATCCTGTAGAGAAAATGACACACATATATATGTATAAATGCCATATACACGTATATGGCTTAACCTTCTGCTAAGTGCTCACTGCCACCCATAGTAGTGTTTCTACTCCTGACTCCTGGAATCTGAAATGAGCTCACCGTAGCCATCTTCATGGATAGCTTCTACTTGCCCTCTGGCTCATCCATACTTGGAGGGTCACAGTAGCACTTGAGAACATAGAATTGGGGCTACCTTTTCTTTCAGGCACAGAGAAAAAACAATCAAAAGGAATTTGGGACATTCCTATTTATATAAAATAAACTGAATAAACCAAGACAATGTGGAAGATTTTGGTCAAGGTAGCAATTTGAACTAGTTGTCTAATTACAGCACTTGTACTTTTCACCCTCCACCCACATCCATACACCTACTGTTCTAGTATTTCATTGTAAGCGGGGGAGGTATTGTGAAAAGGGTGAGCCTGGCACAGTGAACCAGTGCAGCACAACCACTGCCTACACTGGGACTGCACTGGCAAACCTTTGCCACTGCTGATTTGGTGGAGACTTCTCAGGCTTCCTTGCAAAATCAGCTGTGCATGCTACCGATTGCACTGGCACATCCTGTACAAAGGCAGGGATTGCAGAAAAGGAAGATCCTTGCACAAGATTTCTGTTTCTTGAGAAACAGTCACTTAGAGCAACAAGCCCTTTAATTTTGGCTGAAGTTTAGCTGTATTCCTAAACTAAAGTCTAGCACTGAAAAGATGAGGGTTCTCTGTTTCCTTCCAGATGTATTCAACATAATTCTTGTGCTGTATATAGTACTGTAATGTTATCTATTGATTCAGTGTGGGGAAAAAATACAGACAAGTCAGTAGGTAGATTATTGGTAGTCTGCATTAACATATGAAAACAATATTTCCTGGATGTGACAGTCAAAGAATAGAATTCTCTGTTCCCTGTCTTTTGACCCTGGAGTTATATGTGGTCAAGAAATCAGCAGTAGTTTACTAACCAGTAATTAAGATCAGGTAACCCAAGAACTCAAGACATGAGAGAAACAGGTGTCAATTTTTCTCATCATTAATCATAGCCCATTGTTCGATCAATGACATACAAGAAATTAGTGATATACGGAGTATAATTTCTGTAGGCCTAAGAGGTTATACACTTACTAGATTTAGAGTAAAGTCTCTTGAATTGGTTTATTTGCTATGATAAAGAAGGTGAAATAAATAGCAATGTTCTTTGCTTTTTATTCAGATAAGGTAATAGAAAAATCTTTAAATATAACTGTCTGCGGGTCTGAAATACTGTACCTACATGAATATACAAACACACACGAAACCATGGCAATGATGAATGCAGAGTCTTGCACTACCTTGACGCCCAGAAAAGGAAAAATGTACATATTGAATCAGTACAGAAAGGGTACAGTGTTAGTGTGAGCTACACATAGGAATCAACTCCTGAAAAACGAATGTTTTACTGTAACATAGTTCTGTTTTCCTTTGTCACCTAAAGGAATAAACTTTGGTTTATTGTAATTACATTTTCAGTTAAAAATATACTGAAGAGTTTAAAGGTTTGTGCAGCTTCCATTTGAAGTAGATCATATAACATGCTAAATATGTTTGAATTAATAGATCAAACATAAAATGAGGCTAAGTTTTAATACTTAATCCATAAATGTTACTGTGTAATTATTTCACCACATAACTAAGGATAAATTCAGTCATATGTACATGCATACTAAATAGATATATCCAACATGACTTTCATCTTAGACCACTCCACGTTTAATACACATCTCAATCACTGAGGGAAATATTATAATCTTACTCCTTTTGAACAGTACCTTAACTCTCCACCATACAGTTTTCTGTCTTTCCCTTAGCTTGTTTGACCATTTTCTTGTTAGTAGACTGTGTTTGCCACAGCCCTTATGTGCCAAAGGCAAAGGGATGCCTGTGTATTGCTCAAAGCAAGACTCTCAATTCACATTGGTCAGGAACTCCACCTTTATCTTAACTCATCTGGGAATTTGCAGCAAAGATTCAGGTGAGAAAGGAAGGTGCTGCTGACAGACTATAGACCTGCTAGTTGTGGAGAATGGCTTGCCAGTGTCCTGTTTTATGAAAGGAATTGTAATGCAAATAGAAATTAAGTTTTCTATTTTAAAATGCTTCACAGATTTCAAAATATTATTTCTCTAGTTCATTGTTCATGTAAGAAAACTCTCGCAGAATTATGCAATCTTGCAGATGTTTATTCACTGTGGAAAATAGTTTTTATGTGTGTTCTGTTTATATGCATGGGTGTTCTCTAAGAAACAAATTCAAAATACAGTAACTCAGCATCTCGGTTTTAAACATTCAGATTTCCCTTCTGCACTCTCTTTGGAGCGTATGGCTCCTGGAACAATAATGACTGTGTATCTACAAATCACGGAAGAGAGGCAGAACTGTAAAGAACTGCAGATGATGAAAAACTAGAATTCCCATTTTGCAATTCAGCCTGTGTGCTGTTTTTTCTTTTTGTTTGACCTTGCTTGAATAATTAATGTGGGACTGGCAAGGAGATATCTAAGGAAACAAATTCAACATAATGCAATTATGGAAAAATCATTATTCGATTATAATATGTTTGCTGTACAAAACATGGAATAACTGGCAATGTAGTACTACCCTTAACTGATTGGTCATGATGATGGGTTTGTGGACATTACCTCCTCCTGTTTTTTGTGGAGGGATTTTTCATTTTTTAATCAAATAATATGAATTTTCTCTAATTGGTTGGGAAATTGTTGCTGCTTCATTTTGTAGTTCCAAAGTAACACAAAGACTAGTAATTTAGGGCTGAATATTTTTCCATCATCTTCACCTGACTTAACAGAGTCTGATTGGCTTGAGGACCAGCAGACTTGTATTCCCATGTCCAAGGAGCACTGCTGAGACAGCAAGGCAGACAGAGAGCCCACAACACACAAAGATACTTTCTGGAGGAAAGCGTACAAATGATTGTTATGAGAATTAAGCTATAAAAAGGTTGAGTGAAATATGGCATCACTAAAATGCATGGCAAAACTCAGTGTGATTTCTATGCTGCCTGAATTTCATTCTAATTCAGCAGAAGTTTCTAGAATGAAAGAAAAGGTCAGATACGCAAACCTGCATAGAGCATGAATATAATATATTTGAATCAAAGCTTACTTTTATTGACCTGATATTTCCTAAATTTTACAATGGACATAACCCTTGTCTTGTCCTTGTACTCAGAAAATCTCATTTGAAATAAGATTTAGAAAGTGTTGATGCCTTTCTGTAATTTCTGAATCTGTGGAAAAATAAGCTGAAAACTTTGTGAGACAACTTTGAAATATTTATAAATGGATGCCTAAATTTGGAGGCAGAATTGTTACTTTAAGAGCAACAGTCCTGGTCTTCTGACATCAAATGAATGTAACCAAAAAAAACCTTAAATACATTGCTACAAGTCATTTTACCAGTTGGTCCTTCTAGCACACAGAATGAGATTGAGTACTCAAGGAACAGGTAGCTACTGGATTAATTCCATCTAACATTTACTTTTCCATAAATGAATGTCTGTGATGATGTCTGTTTTAAGAGTTCATTAAGCTGAACCTGATGTCATTCAGGTTACAGTTGGCTTAATATCATTGTTCCCTTTCCAATCAAAGGAAGAAAATCAGAAAATAAAAGTTTGTCTCTTGCTTTAAAACTGGTAAATCATTGTTATGGAATATGCTGCAGTGTTTTTAAAATGTTAACTTCTTATTTTTTTCATATCTACAAATACCTAACAAAATTAAAATCATCTTGAAAATGAGTCATTTGGGAGTAGAATAAGACACCGCTACCATTAGAGGCACTATAAAACTCCTAGGGTCTTACCAGAAAGTTATGGGACCATTCAGAGTCTTTGCATCTTTAAGGGACTAATTCAGATGTATCTGCAGACAGGTTATGTTGGTTCCATTGGGATTTGTCATTTCATCTTGTAGTGTTGCTGCAACAAACTTCAAGCTACAGTGCAAGCTCTTCAAAGCACACAAGACTTATGCTTGTGAGATTCTTGCCATTTATTTGGAGTGAATATTTCTGATCATAAGTCCAAATGCTCCCATCAGGCATACAGTCATAAGTGAGTCTAAAATGATTCTTGCAAATGATTGTAAAAGCATGTCAGTGACTTATTTGCCCATAGGAAAGTCAAAATCAAATTGTTCCTGAGATGGAGTCCAAGAGAGCTGAAGGAATTGAAATGTTCAGAGTGAGATCTACAAATTCCCATTTGATTTTCATGAGTATTACGAAGATTTGTTTGACCCTTACTGAAGTATTTCCTGAGAGCATTTTATACTGCAGAACACTTTGTGGGTGTTTTCTGCTCTGATGTACAGAGCATGCTGAAAAGAACTGGTCTTCATAAGTCTTAGACTTGTGTTTTGTAGTTGTATCTTATTAAACACTCGCCTTCCTGCCAGGAGGAACACCACCATGCTCTATTAGTTACCCTTTTCCATAGGTGTTTATGCTGCCAGTTTCTCTCCTATCTGTTTATAATTCAGGTTTATGTAAAGGTAAGGAGAAAATACATAAGCAAACTTGAACATGTATTTCTAAAAATTACTGAATTCTTTAAAATTATCCTAATCTTTTACTCAGCAGGTAAATTCCAAACTTTCTTGTCTCTTCCTTGAGATTTACTTACCAAAGCCCTGCCACAGTCAATCTGGGATCTTCCTGTAGGAGGCATTCTCTTTTGTACGTGAAGGAAGAGGGACTTCTTAGCACTTTTGTTGCTTATTTTCTGCCATCACACACACAAAAATGGTAAATCTATGGATTTGCTAAAGTAAGTCTTCCAATAAATTGGAGATTGCGGTGATGATAGTGAGAACATAGAAGCAGAGAAGGGAACAAACACTCATCAGGTTCAAAAGAAAGGCAATACACAAATGAGTCACTTAGTTCTAACTCGTATCAAGCAACACAGGAGGTACTGAATATCCCTCTCTCTTTCTCTCCTTTTAATTTTTTTTTTCCTAAAGTGATTGTAAAACACAACTGATGACTACTGGCAGTTGTTCCATGTGCCAGTTTCCCAATAATGCTCAAATTTAGCTCTCAGAATCTTAATTTTTATAGAATAAAATATTGCTGCTGTTTTCTACTTACAAAATAGCAAAATAAGCCAGAATTTTAAAGTATTTAATCAGTTGGAACAGAGTAATAATGGGCTCTGTTTGCTGAAATTTTCTTAGAAGCAAATGCTAGTGACACAAATAAAGTCACTTCCAACCTCTCATTCTGTCTAATCTAATCTTCACTTTTATTTGATCACTATTGCCATGGTATCTGAGAAACAACCAAAAATAAAAAATAAGAATACTCCAGAATTTGCCCCTCTTCTGACCTTCCAGGCATTTATGTTGCTTAATTAAATTTCTGAAGAGTTTTCTGGGAGGAATGACAAGAGCCATACTGAGAGAAAGGCAAGTTGTAGAGGAAATCTTGCACTTAGTTCTGAGCTTAAGTGTTGTTCTCGCCTCCATAGAGCTCCTACAAAGTTTGATTTTTCCAAGAAGTAAGAAGTGTGTCTCTTAGATCCTCACTTCTTAAGAAACAACATTTTATTGCCACAGCTGTGCTCTGTTTTATTCAGCTGGAGTGTGTAAAGAAATGTAGTATTTATCTCCCTTGCTGTTGTTACCTGGATATTTAGTACAGAGCTTCCTGTGTGACTACCTCTTTGAATTCTAAAGTTGTACTGTTCCTTCTTTATTAACACTTACCTACGCTAATTTACAGCTTCAAACTGTAAGGGTTATTATGAAAGACTGCAAACAGTAAGGGCTCTCTACAGAAGATGATAAAATCTTTGTTCTTCACATAAGCTGATATATAAATGCTGCTGCAAAAATCCTCTTCAGGCTCCATGACATTCTTGTACTTCACATGTCACTTGAACGTGGACTGGTAGTAGGTCAGGCTTTTGTAATCTCATTGCTTCAGATTTGGTTTGATCACAACCGAATTTCACAAGAGAAGGGTCTCTGCAGGAGCAAGGCAAGTTTTAATGAAGAGACATGTAACATAGAGAACTTAGGCTTTGCCAGCTGATTTTACATAAAATGCTTTGTGCACAGGGACTTCAGGACTCCGGTGCTGCTACACAAGTCGAACTCACTTGTTTTTGCTGAGGCTGGCATGTGTTGGCAATATTTGTAAGATATTTGGATAAGTTATTTAAACAGAGCATTGTTTGGGACCTCTTACTCATCTGCTTATGAGGTGCTGATGATTCTATCCACATTCTTGAGCTTCAACACTTGTATTACACTTTTCCTCTCAAAATACCTTGATTTTGGTTACACTAGCCATGCCAACTTACCATCATGTCTGGGTGATACGCTGACAAGAATTGCCCTTTGTTCTGTTACCAGTGTAGACCATAATGACCTATGGACACTACATCTGGATATGCAGAACATATTCCAGTAGTATCTTGCAGCATCTCAAAAAAGAGTACATTTTCTAGCTGTCTTGCAGAAGACTGACACAATTGTTGTGCTAATGTTGCCAGAGAAGAAAAGCAGAAGGTGAAATCAAAAAGGAAGAAATGTAGAGGGTTTTGAGTTGGTTTCTTTTCTTTGCTAATCAAAGATTACATCAGCATAAGTTAAGGCAGGATTTTAAGATAGTTTGTTTAACTGGTGCTGGTAGTATTACACTGCGTTACCTGAGTGGGAAGGTTCTCACTTCATGCTCCTCTATACTTGCAGAAGAATTATAAGACTATAATCTGCTAAGGCTAAACTCTGTTTCATTGCTTTCCTTTCATAATCAAATGATTTTATGTGGTAATTAAGGTCTTTTGCAAAATCATAAACATTAGCATATTGCTAATTTAGAAAGCAGTTACTAAATAAATGCCTATCATGCAGTGCACATGTTCCACTGTGCACTTTGCTTATGTTGATATTGCTGTTTCCATTTTTATTTCAGCTGAGTAAGTCTACCTGAAAACTTGCTTTCTAATCAGGTAGATGGGTAAGGATATTTAGCACATAAATCGCAAAATTGATTAAGGTATGCAGCAATCCACCTACAATCCCTAGTGATTTCACTGTGTGAATTTCCTGGTCATTGCATATATAAAAACCTACAGAGCTAACTAGCTATTCACATGTAGAGAAAACTAATTTTCATGTACAACCATTGGTGCATTTCTAGGGAATGTATTGCCTCTGAAGCTTTGAGAAATGGGGCCCTTTAAGAAATAATTTCAGATTTTAGGGTTTATGTTTTTAAAGCTAATTGGGGGATTTTGATGTCAAATTCTCATTTAAATCCATTTACTTCTTTTGAAAAAGCTCATTTTCAGCAACTATTGATTTTAATAGCTGAAATAATCAGAGCAAAACAACTACTCAATAATTTTCACAAAAGTTATGCCTACTAACTTATGTTTTCTATAGAAATAGAACAGTATTGCTGTGACAAATCACTGGTATTTGACTTGCTATAGCTTGAAATAACCTTCTCTATCAGAACTCTATGTTACCTGAATTGTCATATCTTACTGCTTATTTTCCAGTGTAGGTTAGCAATTTAAGATAGATATTGCTAACATTAAAGCTACTATCGTAACTGGGGTAATATTATTTCAAAGATCCCTGGTTACATGATAACAATCTATGGCCTTGCTGATCTCTGTGATAAATAAGACTCCTGATCATCTCTTTTATTTTCATGTATTGAAAGGTAGAATCTCAAGTTAAATAGGGCACAATCATTAATAAATTCCTTCAGAAACGTTAAAAGTAACAGAATCAAAGTAAATTTTAGAATCAGTTGGATTTTACTATTGGAATAAAGGTCTGCATAATAACATGCAAGGTTAGGGAAAACCTGTATGTACATCTTTTGTTGGACGGACCTCAGGTTGGGCCTTGAATTTTCCACTGTGATTATTATGATTCCAAAAAAAAATAATCGTTCCAATTCTAATGTAATTCTTTACATTAAATTCTTTTAATTCCTAAAAAAACAGGTTGTCAGGTTTTTTAGTGAAGCTATGCATTGTTAATACAGAACTCGATGCTTATTGAAGATATTTCTTTTTAGTTCTTCTTTTATGTCTAAAAGCATGCAGGTTTTATGAAATGTAAAGTACTGAAAGGAACACAGAATCCATATTACATAGCATGTCCTGCTGTGGCCTTACTTTGCCAAAGAAATGTAGCAAAAATGTGCTGGTAACATCCTTTGTCTTCATTATAAGAATCTGTGTTACTACATTCTTTCTGATGTAAGGCCATTTACCTTGACTCCCAACTACATTTAATCTCATTACATTCACTGTCATTATAGCAACATCTTTATTCCACTTGAAAGACTTTAAAGCTCTGGAGGATGATATTACAGTAAGGGCAGAATATGCTTTATTGAATAGGGTCCTGTGTAAATTCCAGATATGATCATGCCATCCATTTTTATGAGCCCGCTCGCGTGATTCTGGGTTAATGCAGCGACTGTGATTCTTCCAGTTAAATATGGAGATGGGAAATCAGACCATGAATAAGCACCTTAAATATTTTGATGTTGAAAGGACCAAAAAAGATGTATTGAAAGATCTTGATATAGATCTTGACTTAAAAAAACTTCCGTACTTTTCAAGCAAAAGACTCTACAAAATGAAAACGTGTATAAATGTAAATGCTAATGTTAGAAATGAGAGTAAATTAATTCCAAGACAGGAAATGACATCACTGTAACTTACTTTCAGTATAGAACTTGGTATTTCAAGGATCATATTGGTTTTTGTAATATTAATAACAAAATCTTCAGCTGAGTTCAATAAGCTTTATTCCTGGGGGAAAAAAAAAAATCTAGTTTAGGCTACTTGTCAAGGGATCAGCATTAGAATGGAAATTTTGACAGACAAAATGCTTCAGAAAACTAAAAAGCCAGAGAGGCAGAGTTGGGATTTTCAAGTTTTGTACAGCCCATGGACAGTCCGTGGGGCTGTTAAAGGTGTCCCAGACAGTCCTGAGAGGCAGGGGGACTCCCAGCTAGGTGGTAGAACACAAGAAGTGACTGTCACCTTCTCTATCTGTCCATCTTTCTTAGGCCTATACAGTAAATTTCTGAAAATATATCTTTGTGTTGGATTACCTCTTTCATCTCCGGTATTCTTGGTGGTTGTATAGGATAGCAAGTACAAGGTGCGTGCAAAATTTCTTTGGGATCAGATAAACTACTTTCTTCATGACTTGCTCGAGACAGTGAAATAAATAGCTACGTGAAATTAATGGGTCATAAGATCTTTCTGAAAAAATGATAAAAATTTCTTAGTGTGTTTCTGAATAAAGCATTCTTGAAGTACTCAGCATGGCCATGCTGATGAATAGACTTACCCAATAACTGAAAGGCAAGTTATTGGTTCTTGCCTTTGGTCAGTGAAAACACTGTATGATCTTATAATTTATTATGGTAGATTTTATTAGGTATGTTATTACAGGCTACCCACAAAATTTTATGTACTAGTAGAAAATAAAATTATAGTTTATCACATTATTTCTCTGCCTCTAACTATCCCAGATGGGTGAAAACAGAGATTTGCAAGGTATAGAACTTCTTAATGAATACAGACCTAGAGGATGATAATGTTAAAGATGATCCTGTCTGCTCTTTAGCCTTTGAAGCTGCAGCATCCAGTGCTGATCCAGGGACTGACTCAAGGCAAGGCTAACTGTAAAAACTGTTAGTTTCATTGAGGTGGCTACTAAAGATTTGATTTTGCCTTGAGAATGGCTACAAAATGTTAAGACTGGATATGTCTTAGGCCAACACATGCAGAATACCTTTTTTTTTTTTTCAGGGGCAAGCTTTCTGCTATATTAGCTTAACTAAATATTCATGTTATTAATTGGTTCAGATAATTTAGATAAACGGTGTTTTTTGAGGATGACTTAAGGTGCAAGATTAGTCATACGAACAGAAATAATTGCCTATCTAGCCATTTCTGTAACCTGTGCTGTTCTCTCCTTTTTATCTCACTTTACAAAGCAACTTCATCAGGCCACGCCTGTAAGTCTTGCTTTAAAGGGGCATATAAATGATGACAGGAGAGGCAAAACAGGCAGGAAATAGAACTCAGCGAGGTTATAGATTCTTGTAGATTTTTCTTCCAAACTGTTATTCAGTAAAAAGATTTCCCTTTCCCTCATGCCACAGAACCATACTTCCGTGCTATCTGTTCCTGGCTGATCCATGGCACAGTATCTTCATCATTTCTATTGAGCTTGGGAGACATAAGATCAGGTTGACAGGGCTTCCTCACAAAAAGATTCATTGGTTTTTCCACTGAACAGAGTTCTCATTACTGAGGAACACAATCTAATTTCCACTTATACAATGGATGGGTCCCATAGTTCACAAAAATATATGGTGGGAAAAGGTGTCTTACAAATGTGTCCCTCCATCCTTGGTCTCTCAGACTTTATCCCCAAATGAGTTCAACAAAATGCCATTTGTATTTTTTTTTCATATGTAACGCCATACAGGCATGTCTAGAAATGACATTTGTGCCAGAGTGCACAGTCAAATGTTTGTACAAGACTGTATTCCTAATGCAGCAACAGGACTTTCTGGAATCTCCTCAGAATGAGGGCTGTCTCTGCTATTACTATGCATTTGGATCATCCTGAAAAATCTATCTGAATCTCTGTTTTCAGTTCTGTTTATAAACAGAATTCCATGTTTGTTAGTTATTTCATTAAACAGTTTTGCTCCATAATTAAGCTAATAATGTCATTGCTTTTCTCCTTTCTGATCAACCAGGAAAACAATTTTTTTTTCTTGTATTCTTATCTAGACACATTCTGCTTTTATCTAAAAATTAAGATATTTGATCCTATGTCTTTCTTTTCTGCATTTGAATTAACTAGATGTAGTTTAATATTGGGAGATACCAAGTGATCCCTGTTTAGAAAGTTTTGTGTTCTAGAAGTGCTGCTTTCATCACTCTGCTAGCTATCAGATAGTAACAGGTTGGCTGTTTTAGCCACTAGCTTTCCATCATGGGGGAAGTGTTCCCGCTGCAAAAGAATCCAGTAAGGTCAGTTGGTTTTGTAGTTCTAAAACTCATTCAGCTAAAAACAAATAGTTGATATCATTTGCTCTTTTGGGAAGAGAAAACCTGAAAATGGCAGGTGTACAAACCTGTGGCAGAATCCCAGCAATCATTAAATCTGCAGAAAAAGCTTGGCCTAACCTTCTTTTTTCTCAAACTGCATTTGAATTTAGTTATGTAGAAGTTGAAAAAGGAGACATGCTAGACATTCCTAGTAGACGTGCTTTGATCTACACCGACTGCTTTAAAGGATTCCCAAATTCGTAATTTTGAAGAAGCATTTTTCTTGAAAAAAAAAAATGAAGTGGATAAAATATTCTTCAGAGAAGACATTTGTAGAATTGGAATCCAAATTACTTGCTGACACACAATTGTTCTCACTCCTCCCAATCAGATTTTAATTCAGCAATCTGAGAGATTTTACAAAACTAATCATTTGCTTTGATCCTGTGAATACATTCTTCTTGAATAAAGACAAAATCAAGAGCAGAAAACAATTGATGAGAGGAAGAAAAACCATTTTCCTATGCTCTAAAAATGTAGCTGTCCACTGACGAATGGTAGCTTATTCTACAATTAGCTTATGGCATATCTCAAGGAGAAAGATGCAGAAAAGACTTATGAGGGTGTCTCAGTGGAACACGTCCGTATCTGATGTTGAGGATGATTCAAGTTCACTTTGTCCTCCACCACCTTGTCATCAATTTTCTTAACTTTAGCTACCTGCTGAAAACAGTTTTCTATTTGCCATTGATATGTGCAAGTTAAATGACACCATTAATCTGCATTCCGGATATCTGGAAAGTGTGTTCCCTACTACTAATACCATTTTTCCCATAAACTTGGAAAGCTATGGACTGGTGCATGTACAATCTCACCTATCACTACTGTCTGATTTCTTTGATTAAAACAAACTGATTTAATCTTTATGTTGTATAGGAAATACTTGGGCGTTTCATAAAGGAAAAGCACTGCTTAATTCAGCTGACTACCTTGGACTTAATCTGATCTAGATGATTTCCTAGAATTTCCACAGACATATCTGTATCTGCACAGAACTGTGTTCTAATCAGTTTACAAGCTTTCAGTAAAGTTTCCGCAGACATTGCAACTTTAACAATTGTGGTGCCAGTACAGATTCAGGTAAGCATAAAGGTCTTCATTTTACTTTTGCCCACTTATTTGCTAGCAGTTTCTTAGCACCTATAATCTGCTGCTTCTGAAAGAGGGCATTGCATTTACAACAGCACCAGTGTGGATGTAGTGTTTTTTAAATGGTTTCATCATAGCTATTTAATTGTTTAATGCTGTATAACGTGGTCAGTTCAGTGTGCGGACAAACAGTAATGGCTTTGTTCTTGACTTTTCTTCCAAGCGTGCCATTAAGTACTGATAAAAGCATCTTTTCTCTGCTAAGCAGTAAATGTTTGGGGTCTACCAAACCATTTTCTCAGCAGAAGAAAAAACAGGAATGTAGAAAGTCTCTTTATTCTAAATATGGTTAATGTACATGTGATCCTGGGATACAGGTGCTATTATATAGAACTCTTCTACTTTAGAAATCTAAGCCAACAATAATGCTCAATATCCAGACAAAAATTGTCTCAAAAACTGAGACCAGGGATGAGACAAAGCTCTCATGGCACTCCTGTGGTTCCTCTCTAACCATTACTACCTCAGCAGTGAAACCTCAATATTAAAGACTATACTCGTTTCAGACCTGGCACCTAAGGAAAAGAATTTAGAAAATTGCATCTAGCTGCATCTCTTGGGAACACCCACCAGAAGAATATGTTTGCAGATAAGATATATTGAGCATTAGATGGAACTAAGTACACATAGCCCTTTGTGATTTATGCTTGGTCATCCTGCTGATAGAGAATGCTTTTTTCTTTTACTTTTTATATACATTTTGGGGGTAGTATGTCATCATGCTAGTTGGTAGCACTGATTCCAGTAGCTGAACTGCTTACTTTTTGATTGCTCTGTGTTCAGGTATCCTGAACAGTAAGCACAGACCTCATCCATCTGTCTTTAAAGTCCATAAAAAATATTCATCAGAAATCTTGTTTGAGCCCTGAAACACATTAGGAGTTATGAAAATGATTCAGTCTTTCAAGAATCATCTAGTATTACTCAATACTCTACTAAATTATTTTTCCTCCAAAATCTGTTTTCATCCTTTAGTTATCTACATATGGGTGTTAGCATGTGCAGGAAAGTAAGGACTTTCTAGCCTAAAGGGAAATGTCTTGTAGTACAAAAAAAAAAGGGGGAAGATTTTGTTTCTTTATCCTGTTTCCTCACCTTTTCTATTACTAACCTTTTATTGCAGCTTAACAGAATGGCTGTCAGTATGCAGGACTTTCTAAAGTCAGCATTAGCAAGAACGTTAAATTTGCAAGGAAACAGATTAACTAGAGCAAGTAAGGAACAAAATACAGAAACTGTAAATTTCTTTTTTTTAGTGCTTATGTTTCATCAGATTGTCAGTTTTCATTCCCATATGATTTAATGTCATCATAATTTCCATAATATGTGATGCATTTTTTACACAGTATTTTCATTAGGTATCTTTCTTGCTTTCTTTGCCTGACCCACCATTTTGTCTCTGCTCAGATCTGTACAGACCTACCTTCACTCCTCTAACTTGTGGCTGTTGCCTTTTTGAGCCAAACTCCTGCCCTGTCTGCGGTGGGGCTGTAGCTTCCCACTACTCCAGAAAGTTACCTCCACTGACTGTGGAGAATGGCCCCAGGAGGAAGCGTAACAGCCAAAGGCTTAACAGTGATATGGGGTGCCATGGCTTGTATCGAAGTCAGGTAGTGGCAAGTGTGAGTCAGGACATTGCAAGGTTTTACTGGTTTGTGTTGAATCCCGGGTTTATCAGAGAAGTCTGCAGAAAATGAAGATACAATGCACAACACTCAGAAAGAACTTCAAAGTTACTTCAGTGATACCTTTCCTGACCTAACCTCTGTCAGTATTTCCTAAAGGTAAACAGATGTGTAAAAATTTGAATGTCTTAAAGGATGAAATACCAGTCCTTACATTCCTAATGGTCTGATAAGCTGCAAAAACTTGTGCAAAAACATCTTCAATTTTTTCACCAGATATCTCTACTCAAGAGAAAACTGTGTGGCTAAAACTCTCAGTCCTCCAGATACATATCCAGCCTTGTTGATTCTCAAAATTGAATAAAAGGATTAATTTCTCCAATTCTGTAGAAAAAAAGAATTTACGAGATTTTTTTTTAAAAAATGTTTTTCCTTTTTTTGTGTTCCTACCAGAATCTTACTATTCACAGAAAAACTGCATATGTTTTTGCTTTCACTGTTATTTCTTGTAGAGGTCACATGCTGCTTTTAGTTACCACTTTATTCCCTTCTAGGGCCTGTGCAAGTACTACCCAGAGCAACATTTTAGCCACTACGTTTAGGTTGAGACAAAAGCTGATCTTCTATGTCAGAGGTTTAGTGTACTGGATTTATTAACACCGTCACAATCTTCACCAGTACTTTACAATTCTTCAGGTCAAATCCTCCTAAGTGAAGTCAAGCGTAATGAATTCTCAGGCCGCTGTCTGGTTCTGTGACAGGTGACAAATTCTGTGGTATAACATGAAACTACAGAGAGATGTAACTGCAACAGGAAAAAGTAGCGGTTGTAAATACTGATGGGCACAATAATTATGCATTAACAATGACTGATGAATAAATCAAGTATAGACTACAAAGTAAGGATCCCAAGGACCAAAAGTCAAATCAGGAAAAAGACTATGCTTTGTGTTGTACAGTCAAGGATAAATCTGTAATTTTTAGCGAAAGTGCTCCAAATTGTTAGTGCTCTGTTTCAGAATGTAGCTTGCTTTTATGTTATATTTCATTAACTCTGTGAAACATATGTAGACGTGCCAAGAAATTAATTCCTTCAATTATGTTTATGTGGTGTCATTGATCTAAGTAGGAACCACATAAAGTGCCATTGATCTAAATGGGGGTCAAGTTGAAACATCCAAGGGAAGAATATGGTATTTTGGCTCTATAGGAGCAAAACACCCGCTAGATTAATTCGTTCATATGCACTTTTCTAAGTGAGTCACAAACTATTCCTGTACGTATTGAGACTTGAGACATGTCTGTTTCAACAGCAGGGAGCAGAGGCATGTGAGTCTTGTTTGTTGCTGTAGTGAGCAATAAATTAGCAAGAGCCAATATAATATTAACCTCTTTTAATTGCAGTGTCCTCGTCTGTTTGCTCTACTGTATATATTTAGTTGCACAGTCTCCGAGTGCTGTCGTATTTCCAGTATGATCACAAATAAATGAGTGTGCAGTTCATTTTCAGGCATCAGTGATGAATTTTCATCAGCCTTTAGTAATGCTTAAATAAGAATTTGACTGTTTCAAAACATTAAAGCAAATACTTAAATTGATTCACATCTGCTGTTTCCATATAAACTCTTTCAGGCACTGATAAGAGGTTAGATTCAGACTACAGATAACTTACAACATAATATATCATTTAAGCATATTACCAAATCCAGAAATGATCAGAGAAGACAATGGAGAGGGCACAGATGAAAATGCAAATGGAGATCTAGGAGTCTGATGAATGGGAAGAAGAATGACTCGGCAGGTGGCACTCTACCAATACCCAGATGAAATTAGAAAGTACTTTATGACTGAAAGTGGTAAATATTTGATGATATGCAAATTTAAGGTGCTGAAAGCTACTGTGGGTGAGGAATTCCTTGAGTTTTTAACATATTCCGAACTAGGTCCTGTGTGTAGACAACTCATCGCAATGATCAGCGCTTAAACCTTGATCAGATGGCTATGCAACGCAATTCTGTCTGAACTAATTTGTCCTGTAGACTTATTTATTTCTACTTTCTATTGTGTAGTACTGCTGTACAAAATGAAATCACTGCTGCATTGTGTCTAGAAGCGGGGATAATTTATTTGTGACTGAAAGAATAGTACTATCATTGCGGATTTTTGTGGGAGTTTCACGAAGTAAAATCTGTATCAGAATCAGGTTTGGCAGAGTCGTGACTTTCTGAAAACGCTTTTTGCAAATGTAAGGTGTAGAGTTACTGTGGAAAGTGATACACGCCTAAAATTAGTTGCTGTGTAGCAAAGTGTTTTTATACTACTTAGCTAATCTTTAAACAAAAGTTATAATTTCAAAAACCCTCACTGAAACCACTAGCCTTCTTGTAGTGCATTTGAGTTCAATAACTTTAATGAAGAAAAGTGATACCTTCACATTAAAATTCTAACGCAGAAAATATTTTCTAGTCATCTCTGACTCCAGAAGTTTGATTTTTTCACCGAGTTGTATTGCTTTGCAGAAAGAAGTACCCATCATTCATATACAATATCCTAACCTAAAAGAGACCTGATTTATATCTACTTCCAGAGGTCTCCCAGCCTGGGGATATTAGTGGGAAATAACTGGAAAACAGGTTCTATTGTATTATACAGCATGTTTTTTAAAGCCACAAAATAGCACAAAATTTGCTTTTGCATATGCATTACTGATTGTTATTGTCTCAGTGGGTAATTATTCTTGCAGTATTCATTTAACTGCTTCATACTTGAATTTATGCTGTTCTGGTGCACACGATACAGTTGGCAGAGGGGGCTACAACAGCAAGCATGAGGGGTTAATTGACTTTTATTGAAGCAGTTTATAGCTTGCTCTTGTCTTCATCCTTAAGCACCACTGATCCACTGTAAACTAAGATCTATTGGGACAATATTTTTAAAGATGTTTAGTTTTCCACTAACCTATATTTTATTTGTGCTGTTTCATGTTTTTCCCCCTAAGATGCTCGAGTGATAAAAAGCATAAGGTCATTGTTACTGAGTCTCTTTTTCTTAAGGTGAACATATTAAATTCTCCTGCTCATTAAAGGGCAGATGTTGCCTTTTTTTTTCACAGAAATTTACATACATTTCAGTTTGTGGAACAGAAATTGCAATAATTCAGTAGGTAGCTACATTTGCTTAGCTTACATAAAGTGCTGTAAGGAGATCTGAGGGGAGAAGTGTTGCCCTTTTAAGTGATTTTAAAAATATCAAATCTTATTTCAGTTAGTTCTAATGGTTTGCTCCTAGTAGTATTTTACTGTTATCACTGTTCAGTGTGTTTGAGCTCTGTTAAAGATTTAAATGAAAGTTTTATGGCATACACTTTTTTAGAATTCAGAGGATTTTATGGATTATTATTCATAACATCTGCCACTTACAGAAAAAAAGCCTTTAAATGCTTCCTTAATATGTATTTAATGCTTGTGATACAATTTTGTATTAAATAAGATTTGTTTTATTTTCGCAGTTGTGTTTGTAGAGCTGTGGGAAAGATCTGTTTCCTCTATAAACTGTTAGGTCTGAGGTTTATAGCTTGGCTATTAAAATTTTCATTACAAATATTTCTCAGCATCTAACGTACATATATTCTTTGCAAAAGATGGAAGATTGGAAAAAGAATACAAAATAGACATTTTAATATTAATGAATGCTTACTGGTAACTAAAACAGATTAAGTACAGGAGTAAGGTAGATTCTTTCTGTTTTCCTACTGTATGTTTTATAAAATCATTTTCTTAAGAAACAAAACTTTTCTAGAATTTGAACTAGCCACAAGAGAGATCTTGGAAGGTATTTTAAAAGCAGACAAATCAAACTTAATTCCTCTTTTATTTTTAGCTGCGGGAAACTCCCATTGTTTGGTTTTGTGCTTGACATTGAACTGGGCAGGTGTGTCCACATAAGGTGCAATAGGGAGGATTTGCATGCTGGCTTGCTGAAGTGACAGAATTGTGCAAAATAACTGCAGTGGTCTGGCAAGCTTCAGGAAGCAGGTGGATCTGAGGTACCTATTTCCAAAATTACAATGCTGAAAATGCCTGCTTGCCTGCTGCCTAACCCGGGAGGCAACTACACTTTTTTTCCCCACATTATTATTCACCAGGCTCCTCTTCTGTTCATCTTGACATGTCTAGAATTGCCCCACTCTTGATGGATCTGGGTGGTATAGCCTATAACTCTGAGCAAATTTGGGATCCAGAAATTCTATGTGTGTATATGTGAATATGATGTATGGAGAATAGGAGAATTTGTGTATGCATATTGGGAGATATAAATTCACATATAAGAGAAGATGTTGATACTGATTTTTACTGAATACAGACAACACTGTCCATTTAGAAGGTTTAGAAAACCCTTTCTCCTCTTGTATTGTTACCTTTGTTCACTTGTATTTCCAACTAATTGAATGTTAATATTGAATGAGTATGATAGAATATGAGAACAGGTTTTGTACTGGAATAGAAAAGCCCTGTGTCTCGGGACTCCATTGGCCAAGAAACAGGCAACCCTGCTGGAAAGAACTTGGAGTTACAGGGCATACAAGACTGAATGTGAGCTGCCAGTGCCCTCTTATCATGAATAAGACAAACCAACACTTACACAGGTTGTGAGTGTGCTCCCACGTGTCACAGTCATTTCTTTTAATATCTTTAACACTTCAGCCAATTTCAGTTGCTTTTAACACAGAATTAGTTTAAACCAGGTGAAAATTTCCACAGGCAGTGATTCACTCCCTCAGCTATCTCCTGTCATATCACTCTATTTAAGTCTCTTATGGGAATATCCAGATTTCCTTTTTTGCACAGTGGAATGAATTAAAGGTAAAATGTCAACTTGGAATTCCCCGGGAATTTCAGTCAGCTTTCATAACAGGTTTTAAGCAACGAGCGGTTTAGTTTATGGATTAATAGCACATGCAGAGCATCTGCATTGACCTAGTAGACGCTAACAGCTCTGCCTGAGACATTTAAGCCTGTTGGGTTAATGATTAACTGATTAAAAATTCTCAGTAGATTTTGACATAATAGACTATCATTTTCTATCAAGTAAACCATACAAGATTATTTAAAATTGTAATTCAGATTAAGAAGAACTATTTTTCCTAGAATATAGTAGAATTATGTGGAAAATAAAGCACTAATAGAATTGCCAGAATAATTTACCATTGCATGGCATGAAAGTGGCTTAAATCTCTGCTGGCAGATGAGCACATAGAGTAATGGCTCAAAGTGATCATTACTACTTAATCATGACACGTTCTGTTGGAAGAGGTAGTTATAATTCTTCAAAATGAGGCATTTATATTTCCTCAACACTCTCTCTTCTTTCTTTTTATGGAATATATCAAGTGACAAGGTTTGTATTGAAATGAAATTTGTTCAAATCAGTTAGTGAATTAGTAGAAGAATGACCATAAAATAGTTATTTAAACTTTACTCAAATAATGAAAAGCATTTCAAATTGTAGTTATCACTGTTATTATCACTGACTTGAAAATCAATAGCAAGTAACATAATTCTTGTTTTTTCTCCAGTCACCATAGCTTCTCTGCTTTGAAGGTGGCAGAGCACTGGCACAGGCTGCCCAGAGAGGTTGTGGAGTCTCCTTCTCTGGAGATATTCCAAACCTGCCTGGATGTGATCCTGTGCAACTGCTGTAGGTGACCCTGCTTTGGCAGGGGGGTTGGACTGGATGGTCTCCAGAGGTCCCTTCCAACCCCAATGATTCTGTGATTCTGTGTTTTGTATTTTATTTATACATTTACAGATGCAGTCAGGTAGCAACCTCCAACACAGTAACAGTTCCATATCCTATTTCTCATGTTTGGTTTTGCTACATTACATTTGCATTTTTTTCTTTTTCTGACATACTGTGGAACAAAATTTAATTGTTGCTATTTTTAGTTTACCAAATTAACCTTCTTTAGCAAGAACAACTGCAGAAAGAGTCCCTGATAAGTATATGTGAATTTTTTTTAAATGTACATCAATACATTTGGGCCTCTTAATATATGAGAAGTAGCTTGAAAGAGTCAATAATAATCCATAAATGACTAAAAATTATGAACAAGATTTTTGAAATTACTATTATTTTGGATGCCGGTTGATTCATGCCCAAGGGGCATTGGAAAAGCAAGCTCTTTCCAGGTGTTCAGAGTATATACCTACTATATTAAGCCTAATATATCTTTAAGGAATTATTCTCTATAGTGCAATCAAAATGTTTTGCTTTTAATCATGGAAGTCATTATTTGGCCAAGCCTGCTGAGACTCCTGACTGGAGAACTGGAGTGCCTACAGCCCAGAGAAATACCATCAAAGTTTTTCAGGATTAGAGAGAGGTGACTTGCCTGGATTACTCAGTATCACTCCCATTAATGAAATCCAATAGAAATGAAGATGTGCAAGTTCACTATAGGCAATTACACATTTCAGTGTTATATCTCTTGTTATGTCTACTTAAAGAGCCAGCACTGCCTTCCAAAGTTCTAAAAATCATACTAGACTTTTCTAGGTAATGAAAGGCATTGAGCTATTTTCAGTTAATGAAAAGCACTGAATGATGGATCAGTAGGATATTTAAATGCTAGTCTTATGTGAAACTCCAAAACTATACAAATGTTTTAAATTTAGTTAATTTGGTTCTTAATATTGATTAGTAAAGGCAATTTGCAAGACAATTGATGAACGGATGGACCACTCAATATTTTGGTTATAATGGACGTTGTCTTGTGTCAAAAGGAGAGGGATTGTAGTTGATGGTACCTTGCAAAGTAACTTTTGCCATAGAATTCTCTTTCAATGCATTCATAATTTTGCAACAGTGACTTTTCTAAATTCTGTGCCTCATGACTAGTCTTCCTTGTTGTAACAAGACTGAACCATTTCAAACATTCCGATTTTACAACCACACAGACTTTAAAATACAAATTTCTCCTGTATCTCAATAAGATTAGAGAGAATACATGTCAAGTATGTTTGTAGGAGCAGATCACTCCTTGATGTTTCAGTAGAGGTTTCTATTTTTTTTTGTCTAGTACTGAGCATTCTTTTCCTTGTTTTCATTGTGTTTTCTTTCTCCCTTTTGAAGTGTCCTTCACTGACACACAGTCTCTGCACTGGAACCTCCCTGACTTCTGGTCAGGATGGGGTGACTTTCCTTCAATCTACCATGCCTGTTATATGGCCATTTGTTTGCTAATGTCAAACATCCACTGTGGCACATTAGGTCGAGCTGTAAGAAGTAATGTCCAGACTTCTTTGATGCTGTGAAACACATGGAAAATGCCTGTCCTGTGACATCATTATGGCAGTTATACCATGATAACATCTTCCTTCAGATCAAGTGTCCAATGTCACGTATGTGTCTATAAGATCTTCAATGAAGTATTTTTAAAATGGCTCTAAACATGAGTTTTCTGCATACAATGTCTTGCTTATCTTTGCCTGTAAAGACTCAGTCTATATCTTGAAGGTACAGAAGCTCTACAAAATGTTCTTCCTCTTGGGATTATAAATTAAAATTTATCAATTGAAATACTGTTCTTTATCACTATAAATATAAAAAATGTGTACAAAAGCTAGTTGTTATATTCAAAAAAGGAGCTCTATGTACCTGTGAGGTATCAAAGACTAGGCCAGGCAGTCTGAAAAGCTTTTGAGTTTTGCCCCAAGTGTGTATTTGTTGAAATACCTTCAAAAATATGCCTTGACTTTAGGTTTTGTCAGATAATGCTCTCACTGAAAATTTTCACATCCAATACTACAGCTGTAGGTAGTCCATTAAAGGTAGTACCTGGAAAAATCTAGAGAACCCATGCTTAAAAAAATCAAGACACATTAATTTTGTGTCATAAAAAACCAGCAGTGCAAATAAAATGGGTTGATATTTGATCCATAGACAGTGACACTGATTAAAGGATTTATGGAGGTCATGTGCTGATTTCACATTTCCGGGAAATATTGGGAGTTGCGTTTGAGAGGACCCAAGGTGTTATTTTAAAGTCTATATGCAAGATGAAAACAGTGAATGTAATGTTTTTAATTCATACAGATGCTTTTTATAACTTGTCATACAGTAAAGTTAGAATTAATTTATTCAGTCCAAGGATTTAAATGATCTAGAAAAAAGATTTTGTTCTTTGATAAAAACTACAGAGAAAAAAGATTGAGAACTGTAGAACAGAGAAAGACAATTACTCTGGGCAAAATCAATGAGACTATGCACAAGGGAGAGAGGGATACTCAGCATGAGTTAAGGGTTAGTAGAAATAAGCCTTTAGTGTGAAATTCAATCCTGTGCTAAGTACCAACACAGACATACCACACAAACCAATTAAGGACCATTTAAGACTGATGTACTTCTTCATTAAGTGTCTCTTAAATGTAAAACTTGACTAGGTCCCATCAGTCAAATATTCACTTAAAGGTGAACAATAAAGGTAGTAGAAAAGCTTTTCCTTTAAATTACCTTTTCTTTTGACCAGGAAAAATCTTGCTGAGAAGCTTAAAACCAGTCTATAGTAACAGGAGGTTAAAAGGTTGTCTGTGCTTTTACAAGTCCCTAGCTTATTTATAATTAAGAGAGACACTGAATTTTGCTCTGCAAGGCTGCAGTTCCTCATAGAACAGCTTGTGAATTAGTAAGAAAGAGTACTAATTGTTTACCTGATCATTAATAAGCCACTCTGCCTTTCCATATCATCATTTAACTCCATTAAACTTAATGTTTATACATATGCCATATTAATGATATCACATACAGATAGCAGTGGAATACACTGTGATTAGTGAAGCAATAATCACATAAAACATTATCAATTTCATCAATATTAATGTTAATTCCATCAATTTGGAGCATTACAATAGAAACTGGATCACAATCGGAGATGTATTTTTGGAGATCATAAATTATTTCCAGAGGAACAAAGCCCCAGGAAAATAGCACTGTGTCTTTGTGGGGTATTCTTTAACAACCACAACCCCCTCCCCCCCAAACAACAACAAAAAAGGGAAAAGAGGCTGAATTTCTAGTGAGATCAGTATAATAACTAGAAGTCTTGAAGTTCGCATTTATTTTAGTTCTTCTTTCATGACATCATGATGATATGAAAACAATCCTCTTCAAGAGCTGTGTTTCCTTTCTCTATAAGAGTTCTTCCAAATTTTAATGAAGACAACTGAAATATAGACTATCTGTGAAAGCTCATAAAAAGGCAACAAAGCTAGTGAGAAGTATAGTAAGATTTACATACAAAGCACTTCAAAGTCTACAAAGATTCAGAAGGTATAGATTGATGCTCCTTTGGATCATTTACCAGTTCATACCACTGGTGCTTTTGTTTGGGAAGAGTAGAAAGTAGTGGGAACACAACACAGTATTCAGAATAGTGATGGGGATATTTTCTGCATTGCACAGCTCAGTGAAATAAATGCATTACGAAATTAAGGGCCAGTGTACTTAGAACAAATGAAAGAAAATATTTTATGCAGAAAATAGTTAGCCCATGGACTTTCCAATATAAAAAACACAGACAATGTGTCTGTATTTAATGGGACCAGGTAATTTATGTTTGCTAATACTAATTGTAGCTGTGATAATACAGATAATCAAATCTCACATGTCAGAGAAATACGATGAACAGGGAACACTTCCTTTTTTCTTACTGTCATTTCATAGTCAGTTAGATGTTTTATGGGTATCTAAAGTAGAGACATAAAGTATGTGAGGAGCTGTAGAACAGTAGATGGACCCATTATGACAAATTGTCTATTACTTGCTCTGTGAATACCCAACCCAGAATGCCCATTGTTACCAAACTGCAGAAAATATTTCTATTTTGAGAGTTAATTTGGACAAGCAAGGCTGATAAATGTTAGAGCTAAAATAAAACTATGGAGCAGAGCTAAGTGACCCAATAATAATATCTTACACCTTTTTTATTTATATGACACTTCTTTTATACTGCTGTAGTTCCCACTGATTTCAGTGGTTTTTTGTGATTTACATTACTATAAATGACAGCGAGATCAATTCTTAAACAAAAAGGCATTTTCAGTTGAGATGTTTCTGTCTTAATGCTATGTTGCACAGGCTCAAGCACTATTTTCTCTTTTGTCACTTCTTGGTCAAGACATATTCTCTGTAAAAGGTTCTGGAAGAGTTCTGTCACATTAATACTTTCTAACTGAAGGCATCATTTGCCAGAGCCTATATTCAGTGTCACGCTCTTTAGAAGAATGGCTCTTGGTATCACAGCCTAACGGTATTACAAATCCTGTCACAATATCAATAGTGAAGTGGTGAGAGAGTTAGAAGTATTAGAATGGTGCTCCATAGTCATATAGCTTGGCAAAGAATAATCTGACTCTTCTCTTGCACATACCAATGAAATGTTGTCGGTCTCAACTATCCTGATTTACAGTCTGATTGGAAGACCATCGGAATCAATCTTCACCTGTCCAAGGGAAAAAAGAATTCCAGTTTAAGTGCTCCACAGTATTCTAAAGAAGAAACTTGAACTTAGTGTGTAAACAGATCAGTAGTATCATCACTTTTTTCATATTTAATGAGGAAGTAAATCACCTTAGCAAAATATTGTTTTGGATAAATTGTAAAACAAGATCATATAATCCAGCAGACTCCACACGGACTTTTGTGCATCTAGTACAATTTGGCAAAAAGCCATCTAAGAAAGCATCAAGCAGTGTCAAATTTGACCATATCAGACTGCTGACTGCAGCCTGTCTGTCACATAGCCCCACCAGACAATTGGATAAGTCAGGAAAGAAATAAGTATTTATTTGGTTCTTTCTACACCTTTCAAAGACAGCAGTAGTCTAGAAAGTTTACAGAATTTCCTAAAATTAAATGGATGCATTCAGGTGGTGTGTATATCATTTCACATGAAAACCTCATAGTCTTAGTAAAACCAAATGTGTTTAGTATAACAAACTTGACTATGTTTGCTAGAAGCATTACTAGTGATTTCAATCTATTATTTTACATAATTAGTTGGATTTCAATTTTAAGTCTTAGAAAAGGGTGTAAGCTCTTTGTGAGAATAATTGTCTGTTATTATCCACTCCGATGCCACCCTGATAGGACAAGAATTTCTATGCATTCCTGGATATAGCAAAAAATCAGTAGGAACAAGTAAGCATAGCTAAAATGGAAGAAACTTGAATATATTCAAAACATTCAATAATTTCTGATTTTTATTATCAGTTTCTTTAAGTAGACTGTTTTAAATGTTTACCAAAGAACAACATAAAAACAATCATGGAAATAAACCCTTCTAAAACAGTTGTATTTTGCAGATGCAATTAGTTCTCCTTCTGTAAAACCATCAGAGAGCTTAGTGGCTCCCTAAGGTATATTTAAATATTCTTTGATGAATTTTCTTGTGTCATGCTTGATTGTGCATGTGTCACACAATTTCAAAGAATGTGTACAGTGGGAGCAATCACTTCTCCTATATAACTGTAATATGGCTTCATATATAACCATGAACAATTTACATACATTACATCTGTGCAGGAACAACCATATTTAATACAGTCCTTCAGTGAAAAGATTCTTGTCAGTTGTCTTCTTGAGGGAAGACTGTTACCTACAAAGCAAGCATTCAGTTTGAACATAAGGAGAATGTAGGGTCCTTTGTTTGTTAGTGTAGCATGCGTAAGTAAATTGGGAAGACTGAAAACAATTCAAGTATTTTTGTATTTTTAAAACTCCTTCTTTTCATGTGTCCATACGTCAACCAGTCACTAAGTCAGGGAGTAAATGTAGTCTACTATTGGACTCAAAGAATGTCCCTGCAAATGCTGGGCAGCATCCCTGGCGATGGGAGTTAGTATAATTGTTCCTTCAGTCTGCCACTGAGTTACTCGTTACAGTTCACTTCGTATCACTGCTACCACCTTAAAATCATCCCTTTTCCTTGGAGTCTTCATGCAATTTTCACTGTTCTATCTTTCTTTTTTTCCCATGTGTTGTGTCAGCATTGCAAGCCTGGTTAGTACTGCATAGAACTGACATTTCTGCATCCTCTTGACTTTAGGCACCTGGAAAAGAAAGGACTTTTAATTTTTTGTTAAAGGGTATACAAAGGAAAAGCAAGAATCTTCACTAATTATTATACTGGAGACAATTTTATTTTTGCTCTGTGACCTATATGTATGAAAATACATGATCGGTACTGCTTACTTTTACACTAGTGTTGGGATTCTGGTGTCCTTGGGATTTGTTCTTAAGACTGGAGTGAGCACAGGCTATTTCACCCGTGCTGCTACACTTGAGTCCCTCTCTCCTGTTGCCTACAGTCTTTTTCAGTGTCAATTCTGTCCCACTGTTATCTCCCCTGCCCTTCTCTGCTCTCAGTCCAGCCTTGCTCTTTTCAGTTTTCCAGGATCTGTAGGTTTCTCTTGTAGCATCCGTCTTCTTGACCACTCAGCCTCTGTCTCTCCTGCACTCTACTGCCCATTTCCAGTTTCTCTCAATTCTGTCTTCAGCCTCTTGGCATCAACTTCTTCCAGTTTAAGCCCCTAGAAACCTTTTTATCACTCTGTAATAGAATGGGATAGCTTGTTCCCTGTTCCTAGGAGAGGCTGAACTTCCCTGAAACTTTTCTAAATTTTTTTCCTGAAGTTTTCTAAAATCAGCCTGAGAATCTTGGAAATTTCCTAGAAGCTTTCAACCTAAACACTTCCTGTTTTGTAAAGCTATGAGCAATTGAGAATATGACTTTATAACGGTAATCATTAACAACCTTAACAGGAGACAACCTTTTAGCCTTGCCTTTTCAACTGTGCCCAATAACATTTTTGACTCATTATTATGCCTTATTATGCCATTAATTCACAATATGTGATTTCACTGAAATAACCTGTTCTTGTTATCATGAAAATTAGTGACAACATCACTGGTCATCACTGATACCTATCTTTTGCTGTGCTTTAAAAATATTCACATAGATCACTGATATCAAAATATAGATGTTGTACATCCAAATTTAAACAGTCTTGTAGACAGAGAAAACACATAAATGGAGGACTGAGCAGAAATAACATATTTTATTACTACCAGTATATCTTTTTTCTTTAAAAACAGGAGGGGGGAAGTAAGTTCTTTGATGCTAATTCTATTTTTAATTGATTTTAGGGTCATGAATTAACATTACTAGAAAGTGTGAAGAGTGAAGTTTCACTTTGATGTTGTACATTAAGATTTAATGACCTAGACTTATTTACACCTAAATGAGTTTTTCAATCGTCTAATTAACAAAATGTACCAGTTTGCCTCTTTAAACTAAGCAACTCCGAGGTAGTATCTTTCAGTAATTTCAAATGTTTAATAAAAGATGAAAGCCTTCCATTATTTTAAGTGAGTACTTTTCAAACAAGCTGTTTCATCTTAGCATATTACTGCTGCCTCAAAAAAATGGGACTTTACATTCAGAATAAATTTAGGATTAAATTAGGATCAATTAAATTTAAATTTAAATTCAGAGGAATTTGAGCATTTTGTGTAGGAAAAAGCGAAAGACATGTTTAGATCTTGATAAACTCCTATATGAGAAATTCTAGCTCCCAGGAACTGCTGCTTTCAGTTTTGCATCACTTTTGCTGGAGTGCAAAAGTCCAGTTTGTGAAATGAGAAGTATGGTCTTCTCAGTGCTGAGAAGAACAAGTCCTCTGTTTCTCTTGGTTTCTGAGTCAGACTTGATCTATGGTGGATTAAGTCCAGTTCTATGGGTTTGGTTTTATTGGGAAATCTAATTATGAAATAATCTTCACTGATTTTTAGGCATTCTTTCCAGCTGTGTTAGCTAGAATGCAATTTACATCAGAAGGAGACAAGATATTAATTTTCTGAATTTTATTATCTTTTGTCTGGAAGCTTCCAAGTACCTTGTAAAGAAAAATTTTCGCCCCCGTTTTTCAAAGAGCAGGAAGCTGGGATATAGAATGATTCAGGACTTGCCCACGATCACAGAGAAAACTGAGCGACAAACCTCTTCATTCTTAGCTAATTCTTAATATTGTGACACAAGGTAACATTTCTGACGTGCAATAGTAACTTATGTAAGTGGCAAACTTCAAGTGCAGGAGGCCCCCCGCTGGCTTCCATGGGGCTGCTTGTATGAATCAAGTTGAGCATTCATATAAGGTATTTGCAGGATTAAGGCTTTGCATATGGTGGAGAATTGAGCTTTATATAAACTTTAAATAGTTTCCCAGTCCTTTGTGCTTCCTATTGTCCTGTGTTGCCTCTCAGTCTGAAATAGGGCATATCAGACAGCCAGGAGAACTGAACAGACAACTGGAAGGCAGAAGGCTGTTTCCTATGAATTAAAAAATCTAAAGGCTGACCCCCCCAAATCATACGCTGCAGTTTCAATAACTTCCATGGCTTTGATATCAATCTTGTGATTCTATTTTGGTTTGTCTTCTGATTTTTGAACTCCTGGGGTTGGCTACACTGACATCATCTCTAAATTTGGTGGGGAGAGAGAAAGGCAAGCATTGTTAGGGTGAAGGAGCCTGAACAGCAGCAGCTGCTGATCTGCTCAGTCAACACAGTCTATTTTATCACACGGCTTGAGATCGAAGGTTTCTCAACTATATTTTTAGCACATTAAAGTAAAAGCATATTTGTTTTTTGACTGAAGTGATTATACCCTCGGTGAGGTGCTACTGCTTGTTCTACCAAATAATAAAGACTGTTAATCTTACAATAAACTCAGGGGTGCAAAATGAGCATCACTCAAACCTCTATTATATTACATTCATAGTCAGAATGTTCAGAAAACAGACTTGCATCTCTGAGGTCATGATTATCTCTGCTTTAATGTGCGTTGCGTCAGTTACAAAAGACAAAAAATAAGTTGCCCAAGTCTCCTGTTAGGGCTGGGGAGCTATGCAATTTAAGGAAATAATAACATAGAAAATAGCAAGATCAGAACAGGGGATGTGTCTGTTTACGAGCTCTACCTCAGGAGTATTTTTAGTCTCTATCCCTTAGAGAAAGGATTTGTGGCAAGAAATAGAGTATGTTGAGGGAATTCACTGTCATGTAAATAACCCCTGCGCTGGAGGCCATGAAGAACTGTAGACCATAATTAATCCTTCAGCTTACCATCAGTGGTAGGTCAGTAGTTTTGTGATAGACTGGTGAATTCCGGCAGCTTGTGAATCAACTACCTGTAACTTTCTCCTAGAGACCACTATGGAAAAAACCCACAGCTACAACAGAGTTGTGGCTATGTCTGCATGGCACCATGCAATACCACGTAGAAGTACCAGTGAGCGAGTGCTGAGCGAGTACTAGAAGCCATCTCGCAGCAATAGCACTGTGCTCTGTTTGGGGTTATTACTCTGATAGGAAGAATATGTTGATACTGCAATTCTACTTTTAGTACTAAGCAAATTTGGAAATATCACTGTATAACACTGCATTATGCTATGCAGACATGTACCTGGTGAAATGGGAGCAGAGAGGGGAAATCCTGGCTCCCATTAGAGTCTGTAGGAGTTCTCATGTTACTTCAGTTGGTTCAGGATTGCACCCATGGTTTTTTTTACTGGCTTGGGGTTTCCCACCTACATCTGGGTTCATCCTCCAGCTGGTATCATCACAGCCTATTCATTGCAATTCTTATTCTTCATCCAAGTTTGTTTTGCAACTGTTATAAACTGAAGAATAAAAGAAATCTCTGGTAATGTCTTGTCTGTTTAGACAGAAAGGTCTTTAGGAACAAGGACTGCATTTTACTGTCTGTTGCTATAGTGCCTAGCACAACAGGGGCCTGGGTCTGAGTTGGAGTCAATGCAGTATCCTCATTGTAGTAATAAATGTTCCTGAGGACACAGAAAAATACAACAGCTACTCTGTAATTCAGTCATGCACCATAATGGCATAAAATAATTTGACATACAGACTAGTCACATTATGTGTGGGATTACATCTTGCTATGCAAAAACTTCTCAGGTACTAAAAATAACCCTCCATGTAGCACTGATGATCTTGCAGTAACCCAAATCATTTTACAGACCCCAAAGCTCTCTTTCACATACACACAGGTACCATACTCTCTAATGTCGCACTGAACTCATGGAGATGCTGCTACACGGGAGATGAAATGTAGAAAATACTTCACAGTACAAGAGCTGCAAGATAGAATGTGAGCTAAAAAAATGCACTCTGTTAATGTTGTGAGGTGGATTTAAATAAGTAGGAAATTATCTGCTGGGATGGAATTTGGCAAGAAGACCAAACTTAACATTCCCTCATGTCATCGAAAATGTGTCATGTCTATGTGAATAATGTCCTCCCAGATGGAAACAGGCAGAAACTTTCCAGTAAGCAATGCTTCATTAGAAAATGCTGAGTTACTGAAAACAAAAATATTTCTCAGGAAATTCTCTGGGTCGTTGGACTTTTTTTGTCATTTTGGTTTTTTTCTTCTTCTTCCTTTTTTTTTTCCCCCTGCCAAAATGCAGGCGGATCTCCATTATTCATTGCTCCGCACCAGACCTTCTGTCTGGCCTTCCTCGGACTCCAGGGCACCTAGCAGGCTTCCTGCGGCTCAACCAGGAGCTGAACCCAGAGCTCACATATCTTCCAGGTGTCTCTGGTAGATCTGGAAGCCCTGAATTTCTGAGGTCTCTGACCCAAGCAGGGGCTCCTGCAGCTTTGACTCTTCTCTTCACAACAAAGAATCTGGATACCTTAACTACTGCCCCAGCCCCTGGCCTGTGGAGGTGGAATCCTGGAAGCCCTAGCAAAGCTTGCCCAGTAGTGGTTCATTCTTTTGCACCTGCAGCACTGGGCACTGTAAATACCAAGAATGCTGGTTAAAGTGTGGATGTCCATATTTCTGAGGTTCCTACTCTATTGGTAGGTGAGAAACAAACAACCCCAGGAGTCCTGAGGCTCTCACATCTGCTGCTTTCATAATGGGCTGTTTCCCAGGTTTATCCAAGATTTGTACAGTTGGACCCATTTGTTCCAGACAAAATAATCAGCACCCAAACTATCTAATTTTTCCAGTGATAAATTTTCAGAATTTTAATTCCATTGGAAATTTTGAGAATCCTCTTTTTTATTTTCACTCAAAAATGAGTAGATGTCTTGAATTTGAGTGAAAGCATCTCCAAGCACTGTCTGGGGAATTACTCAGTGCTCACTCCTTGGACCGAGTGCTTCACGCTGAATTGTTAGCATCACTCCAAACTTGTTGGCTTCGTGGCTTGCCATCTGAGGTTGGCTGGGTCAGTCATTCTCAGCCTGTGAGATGCAGCATATCCAGAGTGGGAGGCTGATAACGTTTGGCACTTAATTCTTGGTAGTATATTGTTTACACTAGAGCCATTTAATGTTCTATAACCTTCAGATATCCTGTTTTTTAACCATGACTTCTGTAGTGTCAGGATGTGTTGAAGCATATGTACAGTATGTTCAGTCACGGTGTGTGCAGAGTTCAAAGCTTTGTGAGTCTCTTACACAAAATCTCCCTGTGCCTTCACAGCTATAATCCTTCCTCTTGACAGAAACATTAAAAATAGCTGTGGATGTTAAAGACACTCCCTGCTACCCATAACAACATTTCATTGCATCAGAGTTAATTGCTGTGGAAGGACTGAGCACAACTGACTGGTGCTATGAAATGTCACTACATTTGCATTGAATGGTCTTCTGTCCTGTGCCAACATGGAAGAAAGCTAACGGCACTTTAGATTAACAGTCTCTGATATGCATATAATTAGGATGAAGGTTGCACTTGGTGTGGTAAATAAGAATAATTACAGCTCTTAAAACACACATTTAACAAATATTCAAGAACTGTAATAATTGACAAGCAATCAGTTGTGATCAATTCTTATTAGAAATCAAGAGATGTATAGTGTCTGTGTGTGCACACACATAAAAGCTCGGGTGGCCAAGGCTGCAGGTTGGTACCTTGTCCCTCTTTGTGTCCCTCCATGTAGACTAGGTGCAAGGGCAACCCTGTGCTCTTGGCATGCAAAAGCTGCATTTGCAGGTCATTTGCAGGAAGATTTGCCTGGGATCCTTGAACCTTGCTCTGCAGTGAATTAGCAATCACATAGGAAAGAGTACTAAGTATTGAATACCCAACATTAGCCTTCTGGCTGTAGTAGGACTACTGTTAGGTGGCAAAGCATTTGCAAGATCAGGACTGGAGACAGCTTTGGCTGGGATTAGAAGCTGTCAATTCTCAGAATCAGAAAATTCAGAAAAAGATAGTGAAGGCCTTATTCAAGGCAGTCCGATGAAATTTTCCCACTGTTTTGCAAAAATTATATTAATAAACAGTTAATCTGGGAATTATTCCAGCAGATCATGCACAGGGACATCAAAAAAGAAATGGTGCTGGCATGGGTTTATGTATAACACTGCAGTGATTTGAGCACACTGGTGCCTAACAAGAGAGGAAAGGTGTATGCTGGGGGAAAGAGAGAGAAAAAAGAAAAGTTTGAGATGGTGTTTGTTTAAAGAAAGGAATTCATCATACGGCTTTTTTAAATGAGGATAAAACTACTCTCTCCAGCTGCATACAAATGGGAGAGCATCTCACATATTAAAATGGAACTGGGACTTTCAAGTACTTCACTCAATATGCAGAAAATGATACTGGATGTTGACAGCTTTTCTCCACAAAGATGACAGCTGTGGGGGTCCTTTTATTAGACAGTATAAAAAAAGTCCTGAAGTGAAGTTTTCCCAAGTAAATAGGCAAATACTCAATAAAACAATCAAGTGCTGTTTTTATTTTGTTGTTCAGTATGGAGTTTTTCACATTTCCTGCAAATAATACACAAAACAAATCCCTTTTTAGGACTGTGGGAAGTACTCAGATATGACAAATGGTGATTGGTATATCCATGTGCTGAGCTGGTAATGTCTGTGTTCTCCAGAGCCTATGAATCATCTGACAGTGCCAGTGTGATGTTAAAGTAGAACAATATTTTCCTTTTCCATTCTGGAATGTCCAGGCTTTCTCAAGCTTTCCTTATAATTAGAAATGACGCCTTGTGAAACTACAAACCCTGGCCATTTTTAAAATCTTTTTTTAGTTCCATGTATGGACTATACATACTACATGTGTGAACTACACATATTGCATGTGTGAACTATATGTATTGCCCTTATTCTTATACACGTACCCCTATTAAGAGAGCCAAATCCTGGATTCAAACACTCAGAATGAGGTGCTAGCTTCTAGCTAACTTGAAATTGCCATTATCTCCACCTCTTCACAGCTGGGATCAGTCAGGGAGCTGCCCCTAAAGGTAAACTCATTGGGTTTAGATGCAAAGCGACTGCTGTGGAAGTTCTTTGGCTCAGGAACTGCTTCCTCCATGTCCCAGTCAGCCAATGCTGAAAAAAACTCATTATAAAGTAGTTATTCAGGGATTTTTTGAGTCTTCTCCAAGAACAGAGGGACATGTTTGGGAGAAGAATAGTTTATACTGTTGAAAGTGATGGTTATATCTTTCAGAAAATATTTATGACCCTTGTATGAGCATCTGGGACACAAAACAGTTAATATGCAAACAACAGAGTTAACTGGGATATTGCAGAACATCAGCAAATAGATACAGTATAAATTTGACAGGTGATACAAGGAGATAAAAATCAGCCTGGCAGCTTTTAATTTCCATTTCCATTCAAAAGATGAAGTACTGCTTCAAGAAACAGCTGCACTTTTCCCATGCTTTACCTCTCTCAGATTCAAGAAAGGCCTTTGCATTTCAGGGAAGGAATGCTTCTTCCCTACAACTTCATATATTATCTGTCTTGGCTTTTCCTGTCTTAATTGCTTTCAATTAAACCAGAGGTTTCTTTTGTTGTTTGTCTTTGTGTTTGCTGGTAGAGCTACAGTTAAACACCAATTACAACTTGGATAGGTAACAATGTAATGCCATTCCTGTTTAAATCTCTTTTTCAAGTCTTGATAATGTATGTCTTAATCATAGTGACTGTTAAGTTATCACATGGAAGGACAAATGTATCAAGCGCAGATGCTATTATACAGTTTAAAATGATTGCCATGTAAGAAAAGTAAAAGGACTGATGAAATTGGTATCTTGAGAAGGTTTTGTAAATCTCTGCAAGTTCACAGGAATATACTACATAGTGCAATGTGAGTTATGTCTGCAGATAGTTCTCATTTGAAAATCCTTACATAGTTTTGAAAATTCATCCCATTTTATCTCTTTAAAATGTGTACTTTCTTCCTCACTTTCTACAGTGGTAGAAATGAGAGGCTAAAATCATCTTCGTGGCTTGTTGTTTGACAAGTTACTCCGCTGGCTCATCCTTTACCTTTTGTGAAATGCAAACACCTCTCTTTGCCCCAGAGACCCCTTGAAGCTTTCCCCATTCTCCCTAACTAGCTGCCTTTTGTGTCTGACCTCCATCAGCACTTAATCAGGGGATATTTGCTAGCTTAATTAGCCAATATCCCATTTTCTGTCAAATCTCTCCTGACCTCTTTTACCACGTCTACACAAGGCCCAGATCCTCACCCACAGCTCAACAAGGTGCTCTTCCCTGACTCACCTTCCTCGATTCCTCTTTTTATATCCACAGAGCTAACCAAGGTGAGAAAATTTATTGCCGCTTTATTGACTCTTATGCTATATTCCCACCTGGGGCTTCTCAGTGTTAGAATAACATAAATGTTTCATAAAGTAAATATAGAGAAGGAAGGGGAGCAGATAGGAGTCAGGTTGCCCACAAATGTTGAATAATGGGACTGAAAGAAATGCTGCAAGTCACCGTAAGCTGAAAGCTTACATTAACATCTCTATTCTATAATTACATGGTATACTCAATGGTTGTTAGCTTTGGCCGGCGTTGCACAGTAAAGATGCATTAGAGTAATTATATTGTAATGACAGAAGATCATGAGTTAAAGATGTTGTGGATCCTGTTAGTATACACATCTGAAATTGTTTGGAGCTGATGTGGGAGGTATATCCACATGGAATTTGATAGCACTGATATTGTAATTAAAGCTGAGGAGATGGGGTTTGTACTTATTTCCTACTGCTGCCTCTGAATATTAATTAGCTCATGTAACCACCCTACCCTAGCAATAATCAGCTCTGTCAGATAGAGCAGGAGGGAAAATGCGAATTGCCCACTAAGTATTTATTAAGAAAGCTGAGATGAAAGCAGTCCAGTTGTGATAGAGAACAGAGGCTCCTGGAAGCCCAAGTGCCTTCTCCCTGGTGGAAGGATGAGCAGAATCTTTCCAGTTTCCTCTGGCCTCTGCTGCATGGAGGACAAGGACATTTCTGGCACTGCACAGATGACAGAAACACACCTAGTTTGGCACACAAATGAGTAAGAGAATCACAGGTCTGCAGAGATCTCAGATTTCTGAAGACAGCTGGGACTTCTTTTTCCTGCTTGCTTTCCTGCCTGCATGGGCTGTAAGGAGGAGAGATGACTCTAGAAGGCCAAAAATGTAAGTCTGAGCTGAAGAGCTTCCCTAAGTCTGGACACGCTGGGTAGACGTATGTTACTTTTTCTGAGGGCTTCAGCATCGCCCTCAAAGAGAAGGGAAATGATTATTTCATCACTTGCAAAGATGGGATGAAAAAGTACATGGGGAAACCCTGCATCTTGTACTAGGGAAAGCCCTAAGAATTAAACTAAATTCTAGCCCCATGTCCTAGGCTGCCTGGCAGTTGTCTCTGCCTGGCAAAGCAATCCTTTTCACCATTACACTAATAGTGTAATGTGAGCTTTGGGGCTACCCAGAAAATTGGCTTCAGGGGAGAAATTTGAAGGCATGCTTTTTAAAGATGGCAAGTAAAAGCCATGGAGAAAATGAAGATTAGTCTGTACCTGCAGCATAACTAGGTAGCTCTGTCTCCTTCCCCGTTAGGTTCTGGTCCTGTTTGCTGCAGCAGCAGCCTTCCTAATGGTTTCCTGATAATACTCATTATAGAGCTCATATTTTTGTCCTTCTCACACCTCCCTCATCTCTTCCTATCACAGTCTGCTCCCCAGTCATAAGGATTCGATCACCTATGATACAAAGTCTTTGGAGTCTGTGTGAACGGACAGGCTGTGTTAAAAAACAGTGTGTTCCTAATGACTTTGGGGTTGGCTAGGCAGTAATTCTCAGAAAAGGTGGTAGAGCACGATGCTGCTGTGCACTGGTGTCTGGTTGCTGCTCTGCTGGAGATCCATGAGCAACAATAGCACTGCGAGTCCTCTTTCTTCTTTCCTGACAGCACCACAGTACCTGTATCTTAATCAGTCGGTGTCAGACGGTGTCACAGGCTCTGAACGCTCCTCCAAGCAAAGCACAGCACAAATACCTCCCTGCTGCTTGTAGCTTAGGTTACCATTACTAGACTAAGCTGCCTGATGTAACACTTAAATGCTCCAGACAGGCTGAAATCTTCAGAAGCGTTGGCACCAACATGCGCTCAGCCCCGGGCCAGGCGGTTTCTGTGCTCTCTGCCACCGCTGCCGCCCTGCTGGGAACAGCACAGGCGGGAGGCAGAGCTGCTGCCGGAGAGAGGTGACAAAAGGAAAAGATCGTTGCTGTGGTCATTCATATAATTTTAGTTGCAAACGTTACAGAGAATGAGGAATTTATGCCTATTTTATATTAAAATATTGCCTCTCAGGCTATCTGATTTGTAACTTTCATGACTGGCATGATTTACATCAGAAAGGATGAAGGGGGAAACCTACCTACCCAAAATGAAAGAGTGACATAAATAAAGAGTTTTAGAGGAAACAATGGAATAGCTGACTACAGGGAGTAATTGTAGCTCCATCAAAGTTAGAGTGGTTTACTGTTCCCAGCAGTGAGTCTAGCATCAAAGGGAATCCTAAACCTGAAACCCTTGGAAAGAAGTGGGTTATCAGCAGATAACAAACCGATTCATGTAGAGAACATTTTGTGAGTGGGACAGCCTGGCTTTTCACAACTCAGTGACAGCACTCTCTTCCCTGAGCACGGAGAGGTTAAGCTTGGGCTTTTAGGCCTTTCACCATGTTAATACATTTTCTAGGCCCTGTACCTTCAAGGTACAGATAAATAAGGCATTATTTTTTTAAACGTTATATAAGTTACATCTGTTCCTACCTGCTGGGAACATTTTCAGGTTCCATAAGCAAGTTAGACCTATGGCATTAATACAGGGTTCTGGTGAACCGTATTCACTCATGGGCACTGAGTATTTACAGCAGCTTTATTAAACTTCTGGTGTTTAAATATTTTACAGAAGAAGGGCCAGCAGCAAAAAACTTCAGCAACTAGACTTTCTGCTTGTTGGTTACCACTTTATGGGCCCTCCTGACGCTGTATAGGCCTTTGTTGTGTGTGGAAGAGAAAAGATTGTTTGGAGCTACTCTGCTAGTAACAGCATGGTCAGGAGGCAGAGCTGCTGCCGCAGAGAGTTGACGAAAAGATCTTTATTGTGGTGGTTGGTATAATTTTAGTTGTGTATGTTATAGGGAATGAAGAAACTAGGTTTAACTAGCATGCAAATGTAGAGGAGCGATATGGCTTTACACTAGGTGTTCCAGTTTGGCTGGATCGGTCTTCCTCCAAACAGAGGATCTTCATGAAGGTATTTGGGGTTTTACTTTTGTCTTAGATTTTCATTGAGGTTATTCCATCTGTCCACCTTTCGAACCAAAAGCATTTCACCCCCTCAGGTGAGGAAGGTGCCTCAGTGTAGCGGGGCATCCTCCACAGCGTAGCCCAGCCCTCAGGCAGGCATACCCTGTCTTCCTGCTAGATGACAGAACAGCAACTTTAAGATGTCTCCTGCAAAACATGTACACAAATGGATGCAGAAATTGGTGGCACTTTTTGCAAGCACAAGGCCATTCACCCATTTGAGCTGCTGTAGGATTGAGACCTTGTTTAGAAACAAGAGATTCAGTAAAAATAGCATGTTCAACTTTCATTTTTTAAATCTTATACAGATTGTAAATACTTTGGAAATGAGAAAGAATACAAACATGCTCAAGTACTGCATATTCAGAGGCCACAGCTTTAGTAAAATGTTACAGTTTTACAAGGCTACCTTATAATTCATTTCGGCTGCCCCCGAAGTAAAAAGACAGTGGTGTTTCAGTGGCTGATTGCAGAGGTCATAACCTTCTGCACACAGTATATTGAACAATTCCATCATTCCTGCCTTCAAAGTGAATTTAGACTGACATAGCAGAATAGAAAAAAATGCTTAATAAACTAAGGGTTTTATTGCACACACACAGAGTCTTACAGGTATGCATTCAGCAAAGAGCGGGCACGACTATAATAGTACACTAAAAAAAGTAATCTTTTCATATTAATATCCCCTTTCACCACACTAAGTAAAAAAGCCCTTTTCAGTTTTACTCTTTATCCTCATCAGCTTTACATTTGTTTGACGATAGTATTACCTTAGTAAAGAAACCTTGTTATGCGAAGTGATAAATACGAAATTTAAGAGAATGAATCTGTCACGGGCAGCAGTAGCTGCACTGAGCCGAGCAAGGGCTTCAGGAGACACTGCCCTGGCAAGCACCGGCCTGCGTGCGGGTCCTCTGGCAGGGGAGAACCCTCCCGTTGTGCTGTGCCGCCAGCCTCCTCCAGAGCAGCGAAGGCGAGTGTGTGCTTCCAGGGGCCAACCCATCAGCCCAGGTGCTGAATCAGCCCAAGAATTTTTAACTACAGGAGAAAAATGGGTCACACCAGATGATCTTCTCCTTGAAGAGAACTCCACCCTGTTCTAATCAGAGAGAGAAATTTCTGATGTATTCTGGACTTCTTTAACATTTCTCAGCAGTTTAGTGCAAAAAAAATAGAAATCACGGTCATGCACTTTTCACCTTAGGCATAAGCCTTTAGTTAGTTAACCTTTTGCTGTGATAAGATTTGTAATGAAAAATCCCTCAGAATTTCATCCCCTTGAAAAGATCCATAGGAAACCCATTTGATAAACCATGACAGTCTTTAGCACCCTCTCCTTCACAGTACCCCCCATGAGAAAGAGAAGCTTTAGTGTCCCTAATTTCCAGATGAGCAGCTGAGCTCTACGAGAAGTAGACCAAATCCTCCAGGACATCAGGGTGCCTCAAAACATTTGAGACTCCAGGCCCAACTGACCCTCTAGAAGCCAGGATGAAGGATGGGAAGCAAAGCCTTAAATCCAAGGCCTTCATGCCTTAAATGTTAATCATAAACACAGCACCACCCTTCTCCTATAGAGAAGTTCCTCACAATAAATAATTCTTCGCTACCAACACTTGTTTGCTAATTGCTTTTGCTTTGCAGCCTCGCTGTTTCATTATTATGTTGTAGAGCCACTGCTACCTTACTTCTCAGCCATATGTTGTCAGTCATATTTTTGCTTCTTGTTGCTGCATTACAGTCAGGCTCTAAGCGGTTTATGAGTCCCTGAAATGTGAAATTTTGGTCTTGTTCAGTTTTCAGCTAACCCTGCTGCTTAGATGCCGGAATATCACATTTACCATACAGAGAGATTTATTTAAAAACCAATTGCGAATTACACTGAGGAATCTTCAGTAAACCATGACAATAAATAATGAGAGGATGTTTGCCTGGAGGACTTCTCCCTAATGAGATTTGGTCTTAGGCAGGCATTCTGTTTGGAAGTCAGATACTTTGTTTCTTGAGATTTTCGTGTATCCCCCTATCTAGCAGGGCTTTCTGTGAGGTTTTGTTAATAGTTGACCGTGGGGTCACTAATGATTACACAAAATGGGGCAAGGCGTGACCCTGAATGTACTTTGTGGAAAAATAATTTTATGTACAATTCCAATGTCTAATATTTATTTATTTATTTCTAAACAAAAAATCTTAACAAACCGGCACAGTTGTTTTGGAAGTAGGCATAGCCAAGTGTGCTTAAAAGAAGACTATGGACAGTTGTTCAGTAGAAAATATTATTATGGTCCACATTTCTTCAGAGAAGGGTTTCTGCTCTGAGGTGCACCTCTTTGTATTGTTACAGTCTTGTGTAGGATCTGTTCTCAGATGAACTTTCCTAGATGAACGCTCTCACTTTCGTAGCTGTGGCATTCGCATTAGTTCGCCCTCCAGAACCCACCTGCCTTTGTGAGTGCCAACCTTGATGTCTGCTCCTTCAGCGACACGCAGGATCTATGCTAATGTGGCGTTGTGGCAGATACATGGGTGAATATTGGTGCCTCCCATATTCCACCAGTTCAAACCTTCATCACTCTGTAAGGTACACAAAAAACACAATTTTCCAGCACAGTATTTTGGACACTGTATTATAAGGACATATATGTAATAGCAGTAGAGGTATATATGATGCGTGCCCAGAAAATCTGTAGAGAACGATGTACAGTTTACAATGTTTGAGGGAGATGGGTGCAGTTCTACTGATGCTCTTTGAAACCCCTGGCATCTCGTATCACAGGCCTGTATTTCCCATCTGTTAAAAGTGGCATATTTCCTTGTAGGTTTACTTAAAGACTGCTATAAATAAGAGAGTGAAGCACTCTTTTACTTGAACAGTGAGAGGCTTGAGTGTAATTACCTAGAGACCCAGAGTCCCTAGCCAGTTCATTGGGCATGGAGAGTTACTGATGCTTCTTGGATTCTGCAGGATAAATGGACACTCAGGTAATGGGTTTGGAAAGTCACCAGCCTCAAGGTTTCCCCTGTGGACCAAACCGCATGAGGTAGCCAGCATGTACACATGGCAGGCCAGAGTTATCAAAAGGTAATGTGCATGGCAAATAGTTTTGGTTGGATCTTTCAAGCTAAACTAACCTGCACCATGATTTTGAATAACAGTATCCAGGATGAAGGCTTCCTCCCTAGATGAGATACTTCATCTCTGGTCATTAGTAGCTCGTTTCCATACTGGGCGGAATTCTCCTTAAAGTACAGCAAAAGGGAAGAATAATATTGTCAGACTCCTAAATTAATAAAGTTCTCCCCTGGTCTAAAGCAGCCCAACGATCTACTTACTGCAGTGAGCAGCACATCCCCAAGTTAGAGAGACGCACAACAGGAAAATCTGTCCCTTTGCCTCAGCTACACATCTGATAGCCCTTAGGCAGAAGACAGGTTTGAAAGGCATCTAACCAGTAGGTGCACACAAGGTCTGGTTCTTCAGGTAGTGCAAGGTTCAG
>NW_009611050.1:0-2379 GCF_000690535.1 Cariama cristata | reverse complement strand
GGTCAGCAGCCAAGTTAAAAAAAAGAAAGGCACCGCTCCTTTCCTCCTTGCCTCCAGCAACAGCTGCTCGTGTGACAAAGTGAAAGCTCAGTAGTTCCGCACTTCAAAAACTAGTTTGATGTCTGACTTATATTCAAAGTGCTTGGTAACTCTATGCTTTGCACTTACCTACCTGTTTTAATCTCTCCCAGTGCAGGCAACTTGATAATGTAATAATCAAACAAAAGATTGACAGAGGATGTAGCAAGCGTCACATATCCCTCCAATTCTTCTGCTGTGGAGTGATAGATACTTCAAGAAGAAAAGAATTCCCCTAGTGGCTTCGTTGTTTTCCAGGCATCTTTCTAGATGAACTTTTCCAATGGTAAAATCATTACAAACTAGAAATGCAATCTCTCTAAGGGCTAGCTTGAAAACCCAGTCTAATATAAGGAGCTGCAATGCAGTAATGAACCCTATAGGCGAAACAGGACTTTTTGTGACCGACTTCGTAAGGTGAAGAAATGGAAGAAAATGTTGCATTAGGAGAGTTAAGCCAGAGTGTTATTTTTGACTGCCTTATAATTTGGGATGTTACAAAACCAAGGTCTCTCCAAAAGCTAGAGCTCAAACTCTAAAATGAAAAACCCTTGAACTTCTTGAAATGTGAGCTCTCACCTATATTGTATTTTTTTTATATGAAAAGGCAGCGCTGAGAACACCGGTGTTTGGGTATCTCTGATTCTCAAATCTCAAACTGGATTCAAATTTTACCTATTGATGGTAGCTGCAATATTTTCTGCTTCCATTCCTTCCGAGATCGTTGCAGGGTGTGTAAGCCCCCAGTTACATGACGGAAGAGGCTGTGGGTATTTTATGGCTACGTAACAAGAAGGTCCCTTCCTAGTCACACTGCAGCTACATCAGGCCCTCTAATGAGCAACAAAACAATGCTTAAACATACCTCCACCAGAGGAAGGTAGTGGGGATCCAGGCTGGTACCAACCCCTCTCAGATGGCTTACTGGGAATTTTTATGTGTGACCATAGAACAAAATCAAGCCCTTCCAAAATGAAAACTCAAAACTTGCTACTGGGACAGGAAATGAGTGAGGGAAAAAAAAAATCTTAGTAAAAAAAAGCAAATTTGATTTCCAGCATGATCGAGAGGAAATAGTTAGATAGCTAAGTTACAGATTTATAGCGGGAGTTCAGCAAACAGAAGTCTATACGAAGTATTAAATATTAGAGACACTTGAAAGAAACATTTGCTTTCATCTTTCTTAGGAAAAGAAGCAATTGCAATCAATTATGTTCTAATTTTAATACTGGCTTCAACCTATTTGTAAGATTATTTTGTGTTTAATAATGTAGCTTACCCTAATAGGAGATAAAAGCACAGTTTGCCTAGTTTGGAAAATGAAACCTAAGTATTGCCTTGCTCAAGTCGGATAACAAACCACAGCGATAGTTCAGGACAATACAATATCTTATACATTTTTTTTTTTGTCTTTAATTGTGGTCAAATTAACATGGAAAAGCAGTTTCTAATTTACTATTCATAGACTTCTTGTATGTGCTAGAATTTTTGGCTGCCTGAAATCATAGCATTTCTACTGTTCTCAAAAGAGATTATAAACACGATCCAGTGCTCTGCAATAAACCCAAAGCAAACCCACAACTGTACTTGCCAACTGCCCCTAACTACTTTCCAGTAAAGCAGTAATTTCTGAGAAAGGCCTACTGTTCAAGTACTAAAAATGTACTGGATGAACATCGAGGCTCAAGTCCTTGAGTGGAATGTGTGTAGCATGAAGGTGCTTCCTTTTCAGAAGGTTTGATAAAAATGACATTGCATTTTCCTTAAAACAAAAATTAAATCTGGTTTTAATCCAAGAATTATAAACTCCAAGAATTTAAGTGTCACTAAAAGAAAAAAAAAAAATACTTGACAGCAGTGGAGACAGTAGAAAGCAGAAATAAGACTGTAACTTGCTGTAACCACTTCCAAAAAGCCTTCGTGGGAAATGTCTAGGTTGCTTGAACAGCCTCAAAGTAAGCGATGACACAAGGAAGAATTAAAGGTGTCGGTGAGCCACCATGTTACCTACAAGCACGCAAGGGTCTGTCTACCTTCCTTCAGCATCTTTCAATGCAAGTGTCTCCCCAGCGTACCCTCCAGCCTACCATCTGACCGCGAATGTGCCTCAACGATCCCTTTTAAATCTCGCCCAAGCTGCTATTATTTCCTTCCTTTTCAATGCAGTAAGCGTTACACTGCTATGAACAATGTGTGTCCTCTTTCTGATACTGCAGCAGTCATTACTAGGAAAGAGCATCTTTTTATATATACACACAGAGACAAAATATACATATATTAAAAAATAATTATATAACTTAT
>NW_009611049.1:0-35761 GCF_000690535.1 Cariama cristata | reverse complement strand
TTCTTTGAGATAGCAAACCCAAGAATGAGTCTGGGCTTAAATAGACCAGAAAAAGGCTGTGGGGAGGCAGGGGGGGAAAGGATGAGCCGGTCCTCTTCGGGTGGCCACTGGGGGAGGGAAAAGGGCTTGGGATGTATGGAAGTGGCTGGGACATCCCTGCCCACCCGGCACGGCCTCCTGCTCACCCCGAGCATCCCTGCTGTGAGCCCCCCTTCCTGGGGAAGACCCCGAGTAGGTTTTTCCCCCGGTGGGGAAGGCTTTGCCAGAGCTCCGGGTAACTCCTCTCGCCGGCTCTCCCTGTCACTAGATGTCAGCAGCAGCAACTCTTGCGAGTCTCAAAGGTGGGGGGGTGAGGATATCGACACCCCCCTCCCCCCAAAAGGGACCATCTCCAGCGCAAGGAGTGCTTTGCTCCATGGGTTTGGAGGAGCACCGGGACCTGGACATGCCCCAGGTTGGGACGGCTGCTGCCTGGCAGGGGCTGGAGCTGTGCCCTGGGCTGGGGAAGGTCTCAATCTCCCTTGGAGCGGGGGATTTTACCTGCAAGTCTCACAGGGCCTCTGGGTGGGAGCCCAGGTCTCTGCAGGATCCATTATCCAAGTGGTTCAGATTGACTGACTCACTGATTGACTGCCTGATTGACTGACTGGTGGACTGATTGATTTTCTCTAGAGAAAGCGGACTTAAAGAAAAGAGCAAATGGCCAGCTCTCCATTGTCAGCAATGCAATTGGGAATGGTCGGCAGGTGCTAAGGATACGCTTATCACCTCCGGTCCAAGGCAGAGCAAAGCCATCAGCTAGTGTTCACCTTTCGGCCTTCTGATCTTGGGGTCTCCAGAAGGACTTTCTCATCTCTGAATTGGCATTTGACTCCTGCAGCCTCAGCACCATCCCGGCAGGTGCCATTCGATGCCCTCAGCCTGCTCTCTAGATATTTTCTAGGTGTTTGTATTACGAGTGGATGCGGGCTGCTCATTTAGATGTGCCTGGGGAGATCCCCCGCAGGGATCGGGGATGCTGGGCTGGAGACGGCAGCCTCTGCAACTGGAAACGTGGCAATTCCCAGCTTCGTCCACGCTGGCTGCACACCATGTGAGCTGCAGAGTGAGAACCTTGCTTTGTGTGTGTGTGTGTGTGTGTTTGTGTGTCCCTGCCATTTTTGGGATGATCCTGGGTGGAGGAGGCAGGGCTTGGAAAAAATTAAGGCTCTCAGAGGTGGGACTAAGCAGTGTCACCATCATCCAGCCTGGATGGAAAGCTCCTGCTGCCACTTCATAGCCAGCTCCCTGGTGGCACAGGCATGCAGGGTGACCTGGACTAGGCAACTTATGTAGTTGAAGGCAATTTTTATTTTCCTCAACCACTTTTCAGCCAGATCAGCTCCCTGATCTGCCTCACCAGCAGCCACACGAATGCCAGTGGCATGGACAGAACAGGAGCGCACAGCTGGGGACAGGGACATGGCTTTGGGGAAGTCCCTTGCTGCCGTAGCATTCCCCGATGTTTGCTTGCATGTGTAGTACTGGCTAGAAATCCCCCTGACAGGACAGTGGTGAGGCATTCAGGAAGACTTTATGGAAAAATCAACGCTCTAGAAAGCACTGCTATAATTAAATATAAAGAATATAATTAATTTTACAAGGACATGGGGTTACACCTGTAAGCAGCCCCCAAAGCATTGCCCGTCCCTTGTGCAGCTTTCAGAGGACACATCAGTCTCTACACTGACAAAATAGTAATTAAAGGATGAGAATAAAAATCTGGGCTAGAGTCAAAAGCAGTGGTTTGCTCTGAAGTCCCCATAGGACCAAGAGTCATTTCTGGACCATTGAGATGGAGAGCAGGATCCTGAAATGGCATCTGGGCTGTCTTCTGCCGACAACTGCTGCATTTACCTGGCAAGTTTTACTGCGCTTGGTCGTTAGCATAATTTCTGGCATATGTTTCCCACAGGCTCTTCACAGATGCAATCAAACACAAGAGATCGTCTGGCGGATTTTCACCTGGTTTGGGAACTCAGATCCCAGGGGGAGAGAGCAAAAAATCTCTTGAAAAATGCATCTGTGTGTATGAGAGAGGGAAACGCTCCTTAAATTAGTGCCTTTGTCAGTTCTGACAGGAGCAATCCGTTATTTGCATCAGTAAGAATGTGGTATTTATGTCGCTCCGTGTTGGTGCGGAGGAGAAATAAAACTTCTCCCTCAACAGGCTGTCCTCAAACACTGTGCAAATCCCTCTGCAGGGATCTCGCCACACCCAGAAAGTGTTTTTTCCAGACCTCTGGAGCCTTAAATAGTAATTACTGCTGGGTAAAAATTAGTACTGGTGAAGTCTAATAATTAGTATTAATACTGTGAATAGTGGCCTTTTTTTTTTTGCTTTTGGAGACAGAAAAGTCTCCTCTGCTCTCTGGCAAGTTTCACAGATGACTTCTATTGTGCCTGAAATTCCCTTCATCATTTTCACACAAGGCTCGTTCATTTTTATAACTTTCCACTTGGTCATTTTTAAACACGACTTTTAATTTCGCTAAAGTTTGCCACGACAAAAGTACTCTGCTACCAAGGTATCCATGATTTCGTTTCCCCTCCAGTGGCTTTTGTATTCCTTTTGCTTCCTTAAAAAAAAAAAAAAAAAAAAGACCTCTTTCTTCTCAACCCAAAAGTGGAAGAGAACAAATTCAAAGGTAGTTCTCCTGCTAAAACAATTTTTTTAGGACACATTTCACTGAAAAAATAAAAAGGAACAAAACTATGAAAAGCTTGTTCCTGCCAATCTTTGGTTCAGTGCAGCTCCCTTGGTTCAAACGCATCTGTCAAAATCCCCTCTGGTAGCACCTCCTGGCAGTGAACGTCAAGCCTGGATGGACTGATGGTGGGAGCTGTGTGACAGTGGTGGGGGAGTAGGGCTGGGAAGACATTTCCACCACCTCATGTGGTCTGGTTCGTCTCTTTTGGCCATCACAGCTTTAAAGGTTCAAATACGGGCACGTTGGGGCTGGACTCCTGGTGAAAACAGAGTGGAAAATCATGGTTGAGAGGATGAGTTTGAAGAGGTGAATGGGAAGTGGAGCCATGGATGGGCATTAGGTCCTGGAGATGGAAAAGGAGGAAAACCAAGTTTGGTGTGACCGGGTGGGGGAGTGTGTCCAGGAGCGGGTTGTGGTGGTCAAGGTGATGGAGGACAAGGACCCAGGACTGTTTTATGGAGAGCAGGAAGGGTTTCCAGCAGGTGAAGGCACCATTTGTTTTGGGTCAGGAGAACCCAGGACTGCCACAGGGAAGAAAAATGAGTGTGCAGGAAGATAGGTATCGTCTAAGTTCGCATCACATTTAAATCACTCATGACTCCCCCAGGATTTGTGTCTAATAACAAGTGATGCCACAGCTGGCTGTCGCTGAGCTCGATAGGTGTTAAGAAAGTTGTTATCTTCGTGAATATTTCCAAACATCTCCCTGCGTCTTACTGGAGCTAAGCCAGTAAGAATTCCTACCCCAGCTGCAGATCTGCCTTGGGGGTCCTTCAGTCACTCAGCAGTGACACATCTTCCCCTGCCGCCGGGAATAGCATCCATGCCAGGTGCAGGGCACGCCAGACCTCTGGTCTGTCCTCAGAGCCTGGCTGTCTCCGGCACTCTCTGGTCCACCTGACTGGAGCTGTTGGGGGGGGACACTGGGATTTATCTGCCTGCAGCAGGTGGGTTGAAGGAATGAATGACCCCCCAGAAACAGAGCCTGAATAAACTTCTCTGGGCCCCTGCTCCGCTGCTTGGCTGTCCTCATGGGGCAAAAAAGTGTTTCCCTGTATCCCGTTGGATAAGATATGTTTTCCCCAGCTCAAAACTATCCTGTCACTCCTGAGTCTCAACTCTTTTCACCTCCCTTCATGCGAATCCCTCTTCTTCCTCCACAGGTAGCTCCTCAGTGCACATGTTCCTCTTTCTGTCCAAAGCCATCTGGAAAGCAGTTTGCATGAAAGATGCAGTAAAAATATTTGTCCTGTGGTTGTGATTTATTGAATCCAACTGGAAAATCCTATCTGCAATACCTGCCCTCACTGCGTGCTTTGACAGAGTTATTGGCAGCACTCCCCATGCTACTGCTGACACATGTGTTGGGGGGTCGTTTTGACACACGAGTGCAGGCAGCTGGTTTCCAAGTTCATGGGTCCAGTTTATTGAGGAGAAAGGAGTGGGACAGGTGTTCTGGTACTTCTTCCAAAAGCAAGATCAAATTGCTCATCTTTCATACATCGCCAGGCTAAGCCATCTATTCTTCGCCCCCAAGGGGATGGCAGTCCACTTTGGGATGGGATTTTAAACAGGTCCAGATGCTAAAGGGCTACAAGTTAAGATGTGAGAAACTGGTGGGTTTTGCTTTCCTCCTCTCTTCCTGTTACTTGTACAATGACGAAAAAGGCCAAGTACATAATTCAAGTCAAGACTCAACTTTGGTGTTTCTGTCCGACCTGCGGGTCTTTAACTGTAAGCGGTCCATGGTGCAGGCTGCCTAACAGGAGGTGTTGTACAGATGTGTTTCAGATCTCTTCTGCCTTGAGGGAGATAGGCCACTAACGGCTGCAAAACCCACGAGGAGTGGAGGTGCCGGTGAGAAGTGTTCGACTTCAGATAGGTGGCAATGGGAGCATCTTTGGGAGTCCCTGTCTGCGTAATCTGAGGTCGCTGGAGGCTCAGAGCTGAACCGGACCCAGCAAATGCTCAGGACAGGTCTTGGGAGAGCTCCAAGGTGCCTTCAGAGATGGTGAATTGAACACAATCTCTGCAAAATAATCAGGCTTTGCTTCAAGCTTTGCATCAAATGAGGCTGGCTGATGCCTCTGCAGCAGCCACCTGGGAAATCCCATCATCCTTGATTAATCAGAGCAACGGGAACACAGGGCAGCTACAGCCTCATGGGAAGGGAGCCTTCACTTAGATGATGGCTGTGAATTTTTTGGAGCAAATGTGGTGTCTGGGCCACCACTCGTACAGAGTTCATGTGGTCCTGTCCGTGAGAATTTTACAAAAACAGTCAAATCAATCATAAAGGGTTTTGAATTTCTCAATTCATCTTCTTTCACTGTGGCAGCCTTTATTGAACACTTTGCTCTATTTTTTTTTTCCCTTCTGTTGCCCGTACTGGTCCCTCTGTAAGTACCAGCTCCACCAGGATTATAACATGAATTTCTTTCTGTACATTGCTCATCTGTATCACCCGTAACTGGTGTCCAGGACCTGCAAACTGGTTCCCAGAGTGTTGGCTGTAGATGCAATGATTTGGCTTGCAGCCAACCTAGCCTCTTCTTCAGACTTGCCCCAGAGAGAAAAGCCAGGAAGAAACTCATAGCTTCTCAGAGCCACCTGTCTCTGTGACTTTGGATAAACAAGTCTTAATAGCAGGCTAGCTATTTCTTCTGAGATTTTAACTTCCATGCACGTGAAGAAAAATGCATCTCCCCATGACAGCCTTCACGGCAATCTCTCTCAGACATTATACAGCTGACTCGGTTACCTGCAATCTGGAAATAGGTAGCAGATGTCTCCTGTAGCATCGCGCGTTTTTTCCTTTGTTGCTGTCTGTGTTTTCCTTTGATGTTCGGTATGTACAGCAGAAGGCACCTTAAAAAGATGTCACAAGGCATGAGGCGACATAAATCCATGCACACTGAATCTTCTGTAAGAAAGGCTGTGGGTTAGGACGGTGTGTTTGCCATCTACTAATGGAGAGGAGAGCAAACCAGCATGCTGAATTATTAGACAGGGCTTGGAATGAATCAAAGCCATTTGACCTGTTTGTGTAAAGCCCCAGACAAGGCTGAGTTTGCCTAAGTGTTTCCTCTGCACGGTGAGGAATTACACTCCTCCTTGCAAGGGTTAGTTGATTTGACACATGAGTTATAGCAATTTCACAGTAGAGCTTTTTTTTTTTTTCCCCTCCCTTCCAATCCATTTGTTTTGTTTCTTCCTCTTGGTAAAAGAACATAACTGAGCGAGGCTGCTGGAGAGATGAACGGCACTTCTTGGTCTGCCTGTCACAGCCACATCATCTTTTGGAGAGAGGGCACGGGGAGAGTCATCTCAGCTGAGCTTTCCTTCCAGTGTGGGAAAAAGTCCTCAGGGGGTCACGGTGCCCGCAGCCTATAAATACCTTCAAGGTAATGTGAAGGAATTGTTCTCTGCCTCGCAAGGAGCTGGAATGAGGAGGAACTTGAGCTGCGCTTTAGGAATAAAAGCTTTGCTTGCAACCAGGATAACATCTGATTACTTAAAGGAAGGGAGAAGAGCAGGTTTCCTTTTGGCAAGATGATGGGATCAGGCTTGTCAGGCTTTGTAGGCTTTAGCAAACCTTAAAACCGTAAGCTGTGCTGCCCAAGGAACTCCTGAAATGGAATGTCCCATTCCCAGAGAATTTCCTTGTTTTCCCTACTTGATTGGAAATCTCATCTCCTTTTTGTGATGTTTTAAGGTGTTAATTGCAGGGAAAAATGGAAGAAAATGTCCTGAGACCCAGATGAGAAACATCCTCTAGGATCCAGCCTTAGGGAGCTCTCCTGCTGTTTTGGGAAAAGGATCAGGATCTGCGTTAAACTTGTGACACGAGACTTCTCCATCAGGGCCTGAAGGTGTGGGAAGGGAACAGCGGAGAAGGTCTGGAGCTGATTCTGGTCTGGAGGTGGGAAGCAGAGGAGAAAGGGCTCCTGAGAGGTTGGAGAGAAGATGCAGATGAAGCTTAATGGGGAATCCAGGAGCTGGGAGGAGGGACGTGTAGGACTGTAAAGGTCTGAGAGTCATTCTGGAGCTGGGGGAAGCCCTAAGGGTTGGATTCCCCCATCTACAAAAGGAGATGTGAGTCTCTGCAGGTGAAATGCATGTGAAGTGACAGCTCAGGGACCCATCCATCAGTGTGGAGTGTGGAGGCATACGCACTGGATAAAGCAGCTTCAGAGTTACCATCCTCCTGGGACTAATGCAAGGAAATTTATCTCCTTCTCCTGATACTGCTTCATTCTTCCTCCCTACAGACCCAGCCAGGCCAATCCTTAATGTGTGCTGGAAAGCCTGTTAGTAATTAATGCCTGACTCGAGAGGGTCCAGAGCTCTAGTTGAGTTTGTTATACACTATCACGTTACCAATAAGTTTTAATTATAATCGGAAGGGCTAGAGCAAAAAAAACCCAAACAAACAAAGAAATTAACAAAAAAAACCCAAATAACAAAAAGAAATCCAGTGAACTCCCCAAAAGTGCCTAATCTGCAGGTTGAATGCTGTCCTACGGGATGAAGAATTACGGCATCTGTTTCTGGGTGTCTCTCACATTTTGGAAAATGATGCAAGCTCACTGCATAAAATGTAAAATAAGGATAAGTGTAAAATAAGGATACTTTTAAGGTAGGGAAATTATTGTGAGGCAGAACCAGGCGACAGTGCAGCGTTTGACCTGGGATATTTGTGCTTGTGTGAAGCAGCTAACTATAAGCTGGGATCAAAATTTCTCATCAGCGTATGAGGAACAACGTGACTTTTAGCAGCACCTGCTGTGCACAGAATCCACCGAGTTCTTATTTTGGTTCTCAGGCAGGGACTGAATTCAAGCACTGTAGCTGACTAATCTGCTCTGAAAATCTTCCCATATCCCCTACACAGGGATCAGTGGTCCTGCTTTGCGCCGGGATTAGAGATATGCGAAAGAGAAGGGACTGAATTCAGCCATGTGCCATAGGGACGGGAGCAGCCATGGGGTGCAAGAAATAAAAACCTCTGCTAGAAGAGCAGGCTAGAAAACAGAAACTCATTCCCCTAGAAAAATACTGGGCTTTTGGTACAATTTGGCTTCCGAACAACAGTGAAAAATCAGGAATAGTAAAAATTGCAATAAAAGATAGCAAGTGGAAAATAAAATGCTTATTGACGATAATTCCAGGGGAAGAAAAATGAGGACTAAAATAAAGCCCCAGATGTTTCTGTTCTGTTTTACCTGCTTTTATTAAGAGAGCAGAAAATGGTCTTCCTGGAGGGACCTTGGACAGGAACAGAAACGGACCCTGTTTCTCCCTTGTTCCCTGCCCGTGCACCAGACAGGGATGGTCTCAGCAGGATCCAGGAGGTGGGCTTCATCCCACCTGGTTTTCACTTGGTCTTCTGAAATTTTCCTTTAAATCAGTGGAGAGAGGTTGACAGGTCCAGAGGGACATTTACCCTCTCTACAGATCAATGCTACCTCCAGGGACTCTGAAGCAAATCAAGGTGACAATTTTAGACCTTTCATTGTTTTTACTTGAAGTTTGATGAGATGAACCCCACCGAAGCCACCAAGATTTCTTAGCCTCCAAGAGAGCAGCTGGTGATGGAGGGAGCAGTCGAGGAGCCATCATTTCAATGTCTCGGACTAAAAAAAGAAAAGGAAGATGAAGAAAGTAATATTAAAACATTATTTAGCACTCTATCTACTTGCAGACCCCAAATATTCCCAGGGAACACACTTTGCCATGGTTAAAAGAGAAAGAAAGAAATCCAATGGGAAATTTCCTACTGTTTCACAGACCTGACAACTCCGGTCACAGTGATGACTCGAAGTACCTGGAGTTGGTGACTCTGCTGGGGGTCATGGAGGCCACTCATAAATCCCACAGTGCCCAGGAGCCCTTGGAGCCGTGGGAATTTGACTGTTACACCTATTGAAATCCCTCAAGTGGTTCTGGCCATGGCCAACTAGCCATCTCCTGGGCATTGGTCAGGAACTAGCACAAGCCAAGGACCATTCCTAGTCAGTTTGCAAGTGGTTGCTCTGTTTTGAAGGGGAAGAGAATTTAATAGCATGAATGAGGCAGTTCTGGGTCATTTGGAGCAGCACTTTGAGTTTCTTTGATTAACTAACATAGACACAGCAAGAGAGTATTTACCCTTTCCCTCGCAGACACCGTCCATTCCTCAGACAACCTGCAGATGTTGTTGGACAAACACTTTTCAGACTAATCTCTTTCAACCCCCTACGTTCACCTTCCTTTCTGCTGCTTCCAGCTCAGAAGGCAGAACACTAACAATGACATGAGCTAATATAAAATATATTATAGCGCTGGCTAATTTTTTCAAGAACACATAAATCCCCCTGTTTCCAACACACGCAGACCTGGCAAGGGACCAGGGATGCACATATGCAGAGCGAGTCCATCAGAAGTTTCTTGCGGAGCCTGTGCAGCGGCTGTATCAGCTCTGAAGTGTCCTCTCCAACAGGCAAAGCCTTTCTTGTCTTGCCATTGCAGTTAGCACGACCTCGTGAAAGATAAGACATATGAGAGAAGTCTGAGGAAGCTAGATTTATCCAGAGTTGAAAAGGGAAGAAAGACACAGGAGAGAACATGATCACACTCTATAAATACCTTCAAGGTAACAATGCAAGGGAAGGAAGAGGATTAGTCACACTTCTGTAAGACAGGGAGGGGAGGAGAGAGAGCAACAGCATGAAGCAGAGAAAGAAGAAGTTTAAGTTGAGTATTAGGAGCAAAATGTTTAGGCTATTTTTCTTTCTCATTTTTTACTGGAAAAAAAATGCAAGGCTGGAGTTTGGGCTCGGCTTGAGGATTGCTGAAATTTTTTTTGAGGAGAGTTGTGGGTCATGGGCATGAAGATGAAATGGTGCATTGATGTGTAGGATCTGCAGGTCCTAGGTGCATCCATGAGCTAAACAAGGGGCCTGTGTAACCTCCAAGACAACAAGAGTGTCACCAGGTGCAGGGTCACCCTGCTGCCTGCTGCACTTGGAATTGAGGGTAGGCAAAAGTTCTTTCACCCCCGGCTTTTCCCTGCGCCACATATATCCCATGTTCATGTTGAAGGTACCATGGAATGATGATGCTACTCAACCAACGGTCTCAATGGTCATTTGATGGTAGAGCTGGGAGGAGACTTGGTGCTGAACGATGAGTCTGAGTCAGCCAATAGGCTTGGCTTGCCCTGGGCTCTGCCTGTTGTTAGTAGGTGATGAGGCAGCTTCTCCTCCTCTCCAGCAAAACAGCCTTGTTTTTGGTTCCTTAGACCTGGCTTCACCCTCTCCATCTCCCAGGCCCTCCCTGCTGCCAGGACACGAGGCCTCCTACCCTCAGACCTGGCCCCATCCTCCTTGGAAATGGAGGTGAGGAAGGCAGGAGCTTTGATACAACCTCCTTGAGGGACTGACTCCAAGTCAGGCTTGGACAATCATTCTTATTGTCACCTTCCATTATGCTGGGACTCAAAAGTAAATGATTTCCAAAAAATGTGGGTAGCTACTGCCAAGATTTTCCCCTGTCTCCTCAAGCAAGTGCCAAGAACTCTTTCTTCTCATAACAAATCAACCAGCCAAATATAGGTGTCCCGGGAGAACACCCTTCAGGCTAGTGAGAATTAACGAGTTGATTCAGCCAAAGGTAAACAGGCTAATTATGCTGTTCTTCAGCCTGTGGTTTTGTGAGAAAATGAATCTCATGTATGTGTGTCAGTCTGTCCACCCCAAATAATTTTTGAGCCCCCTGGCTGGGTTAGGTAGGTTTGATAGATGTCTCAGAAGATGTTCAGATCCCACAAGTTGATGTGAAACTGGCTGTGGAAAAGAGAATGAGCTGGGGGAAAAGTCAGTAAAGTTCATAGCAGAAAAAGTGCATGTGAAAGGAGATGTGGAAATCCAGGCTGCTCTCATAGCGCTACTTATTTTTTCCCAGCTAAGCAGTAAGGTGTCTGATGCAGATCTGATAGAGCCAGAAAAGCAGCTTCCCGGGACCGTGACGGCAGTCCAGGCAGCCTGCGAGTCCAGGGAGAAAAGGCAAAGTGAGAACTTTACGTGGGTTCAGGACTGCTCCTTGGAGGTAAAAGCAGCGGAGCAATGTCAAAGGGGAAGTATGGTCCTGTGGATGTTAACTATCGCAAAGTAGCGTAGCTGTGGAGGCTAATGTGACGTGCTGTCTCAGGCCATGCCCAGGACCTTGTTCCTGTGCCATCTGTCCCTTCCGAGGAGGGCTATATTTTCCAGAGAAATGGATATTAGCATAGAAATTTGCAGGAACTGCCCCAGGTTGGGTTTGCTTGCCGTGGTGTCACCCTGAACGTGCCAGGGATGCGGGAGAATTGCTCGGCAGGCAGCAGGTAACTCTTGGTGATGAAGGGAATTGGGGAAAGCCTAGGCTGGTCTTCAGAGGGTCCATAGGGCCAGGGTAGAGTCTCCCAAGATGAAGCCCACCTTGTCAGACAAAGTATGGACAACAGGGAACATTGGGTTGTAGTAAGACTTTTCATCAGCTTCACCGCCGGGTTCGGTGTGTGTTGCAGCCCTGCTTGCACCTCCCATGTGCTGCTCAGCTCAGATGTGACACCCAGCTTTCTCCATCTCCGTCGTCTGACGTGTTGGGTGGCAAAGGTTAATGGCATGGCACGCAGTGGTCGATAGCTGTCGACTACAATAGATATTGTGACAGTTTGCAGCAAGGAAGGGACAGGGATTGAGTGAATTGTCTGGTGCTTGCTCCGCTTCTGTGCGTATGATTTGTGTGCACCCACCTGAACCTCACTGCCCGTCCTGCTGCCCCACAAATTCAGGGGCTGGTCCAGAGGCACAGAGCTTTGTATCTGCACCGTAGTATTTTATACAGAAATCACAAGGTAAAAGATGAGAAGGAAAAAAAAAAAGGTGAAAGAGAGGGAGGGGGAAAAAAATGTTCCTTCATGGTGCTTTTGTTTTCTAACAATGTTGACATTATGTGGAGTAACCGAGTATAAAATCTGCCTATCGTTTGGGAGCTGGTGTGCAGAAAAGATGCTATTATCTGAGCCTTTTATGCCTCTTTACCCTGTCTGGATCAGAGGAGATAAATGCGTAGATACGAGCTGAGACTCCTATCTTTATTTAAGCTGTCAGGTACTGCTACGTTATTTTATGCTGATTGTTATAGAAAGCCTCCACAGAGAGATATATGTTTCTATGTTCCCCCATGTTTCCTATTTTAATCTATAATTTAATAATAAAAGAGATGTATTTCCCTGTATTATTTTTATTTGTATTGTCAGTGTTTCTCTTTCACTCTTATTTTTCAAATAAACATTCACAGACACAAAGCACTTAAAATATGCACATAATCAATCTTCTCTGTTCTCTTTTGGGCTCCCTTTCAACTATTATTGCAGTCATACTTTAATTTACACATTAATGCAAAAACATTCTTAGTGTAAAACAGGTTCCCCGTGGGGACGACAGACACTCAGTGAGCACATACGCATGAATGCATGGCAATAGTTACATTCAAGCAGGTTCTCCACACCAGCCCACCTCTGCATGGCTCACATCTAAAGTTAAGCACATGTATACCTGAAATGAAGCAAAACCACATCTGTCGATGTGAAATAGTCAATAGAGCCAGGAACAGGTTGGATCAGGTTGCCCAGAGAGGTGGTCAATGCCCCATCTCTGGAAACATTCAAGGCCAGGTTGGACAGGGCTCTGAGCAACCTGATCGAGTTGAAGATGTCCCTGCTCATTGCAGGAGGTTGGACTAGATGGTCTTTAAAGGTCCCTTACAACCCAAACCATGCTATGAGTCTGTGGTTCTAAGCATCCTTAAGCCCTGTCCTACTGTTGTCCGGTCTGGTTATCTATCAGCTCAATGACATAGTTTTGTCTCCTCCTGATCAAACAGTGCCTTGGCACACTTAGGAGGTGTCGTAGACCCAGGACATGTGGGTAAAGGTGTCTGTGCTGGTTGGAGAAGATTTAAGCATGTGGGCACAGGCAAACCAGAATGTACCTTTTGACCCCAGGGCCAAAGATTCTGTCCAGGCTTGTTTTATGCAGTAGTACAGATAAAACCCAAGACGCCATAAGAAGCAAGGAGCTGACCTTGTTTTCCAAAGAAGCACTTCGCACCAGGAGTTAGCCATTTCTCAGCTATTCCTCAGCACAATGTAGATGCTCTGAGGCCAAGTTACAACTGAGTCAGCAGCCAACAGATGTGAATAGGAAATATATGGGGCACAAAGCTTTGCTTGGGTAGAAGTCCATGTTTGACCTCCTACTTCTTCACAAGCATTGACTGAGATGAGGAGGGACTTTCTCTTCCTTTCTTCTGGCTGAACTTCTATTGGTTTTACATGTACACACCCCCATGCAGCCAACTATCCAATAAGCCCAATGTTTGTGAAAGGGGCTGCTGGAAAAGCAAGGGATTGACATATCGAAGGACAAGGAGAGCATTGATGCCCAAGACTGATATGTGGGGGTCAGGAGGGACAATAGAGGTGTTATTTCAGGTAATGAACCAAAAGTGCTCCATTTCTAATCACAAATCATTCAAAGGTAATCCAACCACTTTGATGATACATGAGACTATTATCAGATACTGGGGTTGACTTACCCATCAGAGCTTGGACAATATCTTCCAAAATATTTAGATGCCTTCATTGTATTAGGACATTGAGCTTCCCGTAGATTTCTGGGAGAGTTGAGTACCTTAAAAACAGGTAGGTCATGGATGCCTATGGGTCTGCAGCTAGCTATCTAGTGTACGTCTAGATCTTGGGTGAGTTTGCTTGAGTTGAGATCATGACCATGATTTCTCTGCAGCTTGGGCTCTCTCAGGTTTGTGACTTTACCTGCTTGAGACACCGGTGTAGACAGCAGTCAAATGACCCCAGACAACAGTGTGGGAACCACCTATGGTTGAAGCAGGCAAAGGAATTGTGAGCTGTCTTTCTCTTGAGTTTAACAAAAGTCCTTGAAAACATTTAATCTCATTTATTCCTCTGCAAAAATACATCTTTCAATCATCTGAAGCCACTGAGAATGATTTGTCTTTTGGTGGAAAGCATCTAACTTCTGCTTTGTTTTTATTTTGAGGTTTAAAAAAATGTAATACCACTTACTGACCTCAAAATTTTCATTGAGCAGATAGCACAGCAGCACTTGGGAACATCAGTTGGCTTGGCTTGAGGCTGTAACTGGGCTGGGCTGTGTGACCAGACCGTATCTCCTGAGGTGCGCGATGACCACTTAGTGTGCAAAAGTCCTATGGGGGAACCTGGCCTTCATGAGAGAAGGGTAACTAAAGCTGTTTGAGTAATTCCCAAGCAGCAACTTGGCAGCATTTCAGATCTAAAATAGTGACACAATTAGCGGAAGTAGTTTGGGTCCCAATTATTTCCCTCTTATGGCAGAAAAAGAATCTGTGGAAAACTGGGACAGTTTCTTTCTAAATGTGTTGAAATCGTATCCAAAAGGGAAAGGGAAAATGAGGGAATCCCAAGATTGGCCCAACATCTCTTACTCCTACACATCTGAACCCTGTGCCATCCAGTACCGGCCTCTGTCCAGCATCTTCTCAAGTCCTGACTGTTGATACTATAGTAGGAGTTACAAGGGTTGTTAGCAGCTTTTTCTCTCTATCTGGGCTGAACCCAGACCCCTAATATCCAAGATGTAGGAGTTACACTTTTTAGAAAAAAATAGGAAAAGTGAACAGCTCTAGAAGGGATTCCTTCTGCTCCCATGTAAAAACACCCAAGACAAACAATTACATGAGAAAGGAACCGGGAGTGGCTTAGTCTAATACGGACATGTCGCTATTCTAGTGACTTTTTGTTGTTGTTTGGGTCAATATTACTGTGTTTAAACCTCAGATTGTGCTACTGCTGTCAGGTCAACAGGGCTGCAGGATGTTTCTTGACCTCCATCTCTTCTCGTGGCGGCAGTGGGAGGGTTGTTCTTAGAGATGTAAAGGAGTCCTGATTCACAGAGGGACCAAGGGCACAAAGACTACCTGCTGATTCCTCCACACCGTGTTCAAAGAAAGGAGTGATGTTTCTCTGCATCACAGAAAAGCAAAGTTGGAAAGGGCTGTTTTGTCCTCTCCCTGCTAGTTCATAACTGGCATTTAAAGGGAAAAGACGCACAGACCATCTTTTCCAGTGCATTTCCCAAGACCTAGGAAAACTCTGTAGTGCAGGCTGTAAACACATGCTCCCTGCACCCCCTGACACGTGGTGACTATTCCTGCACTTGCTGTGTGTCCCCTGGGATACAAGCTCAGCTTCAAGGACATGGCCACAGTGCAAAGTGCAGGACAGGCTCAAGAATAGACTGAAGTATTTTTTTCCCTTGGGACCTTGCACTCACGTTACCCACATTGCTGCCCAGCACCTAGCTGGAGCACAGGTCCACAGCACCTATACAGTGTTTTGGAAGAGCTTATTTGAGACTGCAGGTGACCTTTTGTGGTCATAGAAACATAGAATCACAGAGTGGTTTGGGTTGGAAGGGACCTTAAAGACCATCCAGTTCCAACCCCCCTGCCATGGGCATGGACACCTTCCACCAGACCAGGTTGCTCACAACCCCATCCAGTCTGACCTTCAACACTGCCAGGGATGGGACATCCAGTCCACTGATGTCTCTGCCCCGCAGAGAGGTCCATGTGGGACTTGTTATTGAGACTGACAGCACAGACAACGGGTATGAAAGGACTCAGGGGCAGTCTTAGTCCTACCAATGACCTCTGCTGAATGACACATATCCTTATTTATGTTTTTCTTCCTACATAGAGAGGGAAAATACATGCATTTTAGCTTCATGTAGGAAATGAATCAAAAGCTTATGAGAGGGAACTCAGTCCCCCTCCTCCACCCCGGCCACCTCCTTTGGCAGTTCGTGACAACCGATTTCTACCTGTGGCTGTGTCACCAGCCCTGAAAGGCTGTCCGTCTCCCCAAAGCCTGCTACAGTGAACCTCAGAGATCTGGTCTAATCAGCAGGTTTGCAGAGAAAATGAGATTTTTTTTTTTCTTCTTCCTGGCTGACTTCCAGCAGCAGCAGCTCCAGCTCTCCAAGGCACATCTCAATTAATTAATACAGTCAAACCTTATTAGAGACAATTGTTGGCCAGAAATTACCCAGTCCTGTGTTCTTTTTGCTTTTCTCCTTGTTGTTTCTCACTGTTGCTTTCCTCCCTGTTGCCTTTCTCTCCAGCGAAGCATGTCCTGGCAAAGCCTGATGTAGAGTGGGAGCTTCTTTAGCGTGCAGTGGAAGTTCAACCCTCCTCCTAGCCCAAAGCCCTGCTGCAGATCTCAGTACAGCCTGGCCAGAAAATGTGCAGTCAGCCGAGGCTGGGTGACAGCAGGTTACAGCAGTCAGGGTCCCAGGGGGTCTTCTGTCACCTCAAACTTGACGTTGGTGGGATAGCAGTGAGGTATTTCTGTGAGACAAGTGAGACAGTGACCTGGAAAGCCTTGGTGATGGAGGCCACTGAATATTGGAAGTGCTGAAAGCCCTCCAGGCAGATTGAGATTTGACCTGAGAGCCTCTGAGGCTCCTACACAAAGGGGGAAGGAAGGAAGGAAGGAAGGACGGACAAAACCCAAACCCAGCGCATTCAAAACGAAAGCACACATCAGTGAATATAAATGGTGTTTGGTTTTGTGTCACCAGCTGCTGCAGAATGCCTCAGGTGATTTTTTTCAACGCTTTGGAAATATTAAACTGCAGGCAGGGCAAGGTATAGTCACAGACTCACAGAGTCCCAGACTGGTCAGGGTTGGCAGGGACCTCTGGAGATCACCCAGTCCAACCCCCTGCCAAAGCAGGGTCACCTACAGCAGTTGCACAGGATCACGTCCAGGCGAGATTTGAAGATGTCCAGAGAAGGAGACTCCACAACCTCTCGCGGACTGCCACCCCCACAGTACAGAAGTTCTTCCTCATCTTCAGGTGGAACTTCCCGAGTTTCAGTTTGTGCCCGTTGCCCCTTAACCTGTTGCTGGGCACCACTGAAAAGAGTCTGGCCCCATCCTCTTGACACCCACCCTTAAGGTATTTATAAGCATTGATGAGATCCCCTCTCAGTCTGCTCTTCTCCAGGCTGACCAGACCCAGCTCCCTCAGCCTTTCCTCATCAGGGAGATGCTCCCGTCCCCTCATCACTTTCCTTGCCCTCCGCTGGACTCTCTCCAGTAGTTCCTTGTCTGTCTTGAACTGGGGAGCCCAGAACTGGACACAGCACTCCAGAGCAGTACGTGATGCTGAGGGAGGAAGGGCTGGGGCAATGCCGTGAAGATGGAGACAGCAAGATCCTCTGCTTGCCCTGCCTGTCACAAGATGCTGCTTAATTGAGAGCATGTGCTGGGTCTGGAGTTTGCTCCCCAGCTTAGCAGGAAGGGCATGGGACACCCCAAGACCAGGAAGGTCCCCTTGCCTCTTCTCCCACCCTACAGCTGCTCCAATGTACGAGCGATGGCCATGAGCTGGTGGTGTAGCGATGTCTGGGCGCACAGCTTGCAAGAGCCTCGGCTGCCCCTAAGCCTGGGAAATGAGGCTGAAGGTGGCAGAGACAGGGTTTGGAGGGTGGTCTGGGGTTCATCCTCAGCAGAGACCAACCGTGTCCAAAACCAGGCTGATCTCTCTCAAAAGAGTGGTGGCACAGGAGGAGCAGAGGCTGCTTTGTGTCTGTAGGTAAATGAGAGGTATTCTCCAGGGCTGTCAGAGCAGCACTTTTCAACAGCCTCAAATTATTATTTTCTTTTAATATGAATTCAAATATGTCAGCCTTTCTAGGTGGCTTCATTAACTATCCAGCACATCACTCAGAGCCTCACAATTCTTGTTAAGTACCGACATCCTCGTCCCGTGTTCATTGCAGAGTCTGAATTCCTCTGACTCCGTCTCATGATGGAAAGTAGGTTCAGGGTAGGATTAAAAAAATATCCAAAAGATAATAGCAATTGTTCTTCTTCCTTACAGTCACTAAATAGCAGGGCAGATACCTATGAGTTTCACTGTAGCTTACACCTAGGGTAACTCAGTGCTACATCATGGTGATACAGGCAAAAACTGAGTCCCATCCTGGGTTTTAGTGGGTTTGAGTTGAAAAGACAAGTGGGGCAATGCCTCATGCCCTCTGGATGTGGGAAGAATAAATTCCTATCTTCCTCATTTTACTTCTTGATAGAGCAGAAGGAAAACAAGAAAAGTGCTGCAGGGTCGTTGTTAAAGCTAATCAAACTTAAAATAAGTTGACTAACAACAGAAAAATCCTTTTATTACATAAAGGCCTTGATTTGTCTGTTTATTTTCATAAATGCGTCAGGCTGTTTCTTTGAGCCTCAGTACATGCCATCCCACTTCCCAGGAATTTTACCCACCTTTTCTCCCAAAGTATTATCAGACAGGGGACGCGCATCACCCTGCCGTGTATCTCATGGTCAGAGACCACCGCAAGCCTCACCCGTGCCTGCTGCACCCTTTATTGGGCTGCCGCAGTGTCGCGATGCATTCCCTCTTCTCCTTGAAAGTTTCAGCTCCTAGAATCGGGTGCTTACAGGAGAATTTAATTTCTTTTCCCTGAGCAGCCATCTGTCGTGCACGTGGAGAGAAGCTAGAAAGCAAAACTTAGAAGACTCTGTCTTCTCATTCCCTTTGGAATGCAAACAGCCTTTCCCTTGTGCTGATCCCTTTTGAGGTATGCCCAGGTTGACTTTGCTTCTCCCACTGCATCTCCCCCATCCTATAAGATCCTTCTCCTCTCAGCCACGTGCCATCAAGAAGACCTCCTTCAAAGCCCTCAAAACATGGGACAGCTCAATATATTTTCTAAGTAACTGAGGCATGGAGAGGTGGTTTCTACATCTCCTTTGAGGCTGGGGAGCTCAGTTGAGAGATTTTTCAGTATACTGAAAGAAAATGCAGTTGAAGAGGCAATTTTGAGGAAGCGAAAGTCGTGACCAGCCACCCCTGGTCCAGCTGCATTTCAAAACCAGTCAAAAAAAAAAGTGTTATGGATTTGGGCAGCAGGCACAGCACACGGACTGGCTCAAAGATGTTGAGAGAGGATCAAAACCATTGCTTCAGATGTGGATGGAGAAGACCATGCTGGCTGATGTGCAGGGAGAGGCATTTTTAAGTATGTTTTAGCAGCAGTATGTCTAAAATGCCTGAGCCTTGATCTTCAGCTATACAAAAAAGGAGTTACAGGCTCCCAAGTCTTTGAGATTTTTTATTTTAATGACAGGTAGGTACTCCAAAAATCACTGACTGAACTGACGCAAGAAAGAAAGGAAGTCTGAGGCGCTAATTAAAACACCATAGTCGCTGTTTTGTTACTCATACAGCCCTGAAAGCTGTAGAAAGCTCAATCCGAGCTTTACATGTGATGATGCAGTGATATTTTATAGCTGAAGTAACTTTGGCTGCGCTGGCTTATTATCAGTCTTTGCAGAAGCATACCTGCCTTCTGGAGGCTGTGAACCCTCCTGATCCCTGGAGGGACAGAGGGCCATTTCTGGTGACCCTTTTCAAATCAAAGATGCTGTTGCACAGCGGAGGTATCAGGGTGTCTGAAAGCAAAGGAACTCTTTGGAGAGGTTCAGAGCACATGTTTACAGATGAAATTTTCTTAGAGCACTGGCTGGGAACAGAGAAATGTGAACGGGATAAGAGATTGCCAGCCTTTTAAAAGCAAGGCTAGGAGCTGTAAAACTGGCTGTATATGGAAAAACAAACAGAAGTCACGGAGGAGGAAAGAGCAGTCTCCCGAGGTTAAACTCTTTCAACTTGAACCATTGCAACATTCGATACTTACAACTTTCAGTACTTAAAGGGAGCTTATAAGAAAGACAGGGACAGACTTTTTAGTAGGGCGTGTAGCAATAGGACAAGGGATAAGGGTTTCAAATTAAAAGAGGGTAGATTCAGACTAGATATAAGGAAGAAATTTTTTACAATGAGGGTGGTGAAATACGGGAACAGGGTGCCCAGAGAAGTGGTAGAAGCCAGGCTTAGAGAGGGGACCTGCGACCATATCCTGGTGGCTGCCACGAGGCTTATGATGGATGAAGATGGCAAAGCACAGGCTCTGCTCACCTATCACCAGGAGTTTGCCCAGACATAGATGCTCTTTGCTTGTCTCTCAAGCCCTACTTTTGAAGTTGAACTGGAAGAGAAATGGGCATTGGAAGGGTTTGGCCAAACTGTTGTTGATCTGCCTGGGTGCGGGGGTATTGACAGTGCGGTGGGGAGAAGCAGAGAAGGGTTTTACTGCTCCTCTCCAGTGCTGCTGTGCTTTGGTTGGCAGTTCTTCAGACCCTCACCCCTCACCACAACCTGACCTCTTTAGTCACTATCTTTGGTTTTTCTCAACAAAAAAACTCATCTAATTTCCAGAAGTAGCCAGCTGTGTGCCTCTCATCACCCCCCAGATGATTTACTTCATGTCTCCCTCTCCTGCCCCACTCTGCTCCCCACCACCAGCCCTCAACTCCCACCCTGGACCACCAGCACCTGCGCCTCCCCATACCCACCCAAACCAGCAGCTCCCCCCTGCACCACCCCAAGCCATCACATCCTTTGCGTGGAGGTAATTACTCAGCCACGTTTGCAAAAGCATTCAGCAAAGGCGATGCCAAGGTGGGAGGAGAGGAGAAACACGACTTGGCACAAATCAGGGGTTACAGAAAACCTTTAACTTTCCCCAGTCCACTTGATAAACCCATGTGTGTCTTGGGAAGAACCCACAAAACCTGCTTTGGAACACCACTGCTCACACTGTCTGTACAAGACCCCTCTTTTTTATCAATCTGAAAGAAAAGAATTTTTCCTTTTAGAAGTATTTTTGTTTAAAGTTTCTTAATACTCAGAAGTGCTTCTGGTGTCACTATCACAGTAAAGATGAATTATTCCAAATCAATTAAAATGACCATGTAAATTATCAGCATAAAATTTTGACAAAGCCATAAGTTTGCCTTTAAAACACGCAGCTCCTTCCCACCAAAACCCTGAATAGCAGAGGAAACCTTGCACACTCTGGACTCACTTGATACAAACACCCTGTTTGTGTTTGTAGGAAATCTCTCTCTTAATGCAGGATCCGAGGCAGGCAGCCTCTCGCTTTGTGGGTTTTCTTTGCTTGTATTTAGACCTTAATGTGCAAATATATTATTCTTTAGGTTTGGAATAGTTTGCAATATTCTTTGTATGACCCCAAAATACTTTGTTTGAGAAATGCTGCCATGCACAATTCCTTGCAAGCTACTGCTAGAGGTTTTTATCTGCTCTGTAAGCAAAGATTGGAACTTTGGTTAGCAGAGGCAATCCATGCAAAAACCAAGTGCTGCGTGTGCAAACTGAGTTATAATAATGGTTATAGCTATTCCAGGGCTGTAGCAGGAACAGCTATTCACTCTGGGAGGTTCGGGTTGGGCAGAGGAACAAATGAGTTGAAAGCAGGGATTTTAAGCTCAGCAACTAAACTAAACTGAAAAGCCAGGTCCAGGTGGTGCACAGCAGTTATTGGGCAAAAATGGGTCCGGGCTGTGCAGACACCTATAGTTCTTGGGGGACATCTCAGAGACCCCTCATCTTCCACCCATTTCTTAGCATCTGGGAAAGCATCACCCCCTCGGTTTGGAAAAAAGAACTCTTCACACTCCTTTAGTAGCAAGTGAGTGCTGGGGAGAAGCCACTGTTTTCAAGGTTATACCCAGGGGGCCTGTCAGAGTGCATTTAATGCAGATTTTCTCAGCCATCCTGAGACTAGAAACTTAATGATCTTTGAAAGGAAAAGAAACATCCCTATGCTCCAGCAAAAGAAAAACCCTTTTTAATACTGGTGGTCCCTCTGCACTGGGGAGCAAGGCGGTGGTAAGCAGGAGTCACCGGGATTTCTAACCTCTGTGAAGGCAGTGATGAGGGGGTGGGATGGGCAAAGGACTCTCACGGTTCCCCATTTAAGGGTCTGGGTCTGACGTCTCCTGTGCCAGTGCACAAATGTGACTGTTGGCAGTTTTCCTTGGGGCTCCTTGAGTTTGGGGTCTTGCTCCAGGTTGTTTTCTTCTCTGTTTGTCCCCAGGTCTCCACGTCCCGATGGGAAGCAGAGATTGCTCTGGGTCAGTCTCTCCTCAAATCCAAAAGCAAGCAGCTAATAAACCATTACGCATCTTACATATTTGCAATGTATTCCTTCATATTTGGACTCTCATTTCACTCTTTTTCCCCTCAAAGGTCTGCTCTTAGGGCAGAGGGAGTGGTACTGAAAATTGTACTCATGGTTGTAGTTGTCCTGTGGCCCAGGGCTGTTGTTATATGGCTACTCCAAATATCTCTTGATTTTTTCCCTTCTAAGTTAATTTTTTCCAAAATTTTACAGACAAGATCCAGTAACCAAAGCCAAGTAGTTAAATCATCCAACTCTTTTTTTTTCCATCTTTTCCTCTTGTTTGCACAGGACAAGTCTGTTGGCATCACAAAACCTTATTTCCTTTTTCAGCCTCTCCATAATTTTTTCTTTATTTAAAATCTTTTAAGGAGGCTTTTACAGTTCTCCATTACACAGCATTTGTTTTGCACATTGTATCAAACGCCCATCAGTATCGTATTTATATTACTTAAAAAATCAGGGGAACTTTTATCCTCCTGAACGACCTTTGAATAGGGACAGCCCTGGGGTCAGATGATTTTGAGTTTAACATGAACAGTGTGTGGCGTATTTGAAAGTGGCAGTGGTATTGATGAGGTTAAGCATGCTTTCTGGTCATAGTCCTGCTTTATACTTGTCTTTTTCCATGTCATGCCATGGTATTTGTCCTGATTGGGGACATTTGTCCCACAATCCTCATTGTCTTCTTGCTTTTAGCTAGAGGCGAAGCACACTACCAGAAGATGCTTCTGGTTGCAGGTACCTCTGCAATACCTATGGAGAGGGAGGAAGAAGCTCTTGCAATGCTCCTTTTGCAAGAGTGACCCTGCACCAGAAAAACCCTCCTTGCTTAACCCCTGCCCGGGGAGAAGGTTTGCAGGCTGGTAATCCATCCCTTTGGGTGCCGGGTGGCACAGGACAGGCAGAGGAGGGACACGGCAGCTGAAACCCTGCTGCAATAACAGGACCCAGGTGGAAGCTCCCTGACATGAATTTCAGTATAAAACACCTGTCAAAAGTAAACTTATAGGGATGAGATCCCCCTGCTGTGTCTATAATTGACGCTTATCCTCCTTGTTACTTCTTGGAGGATCACTTTCTACATGCTTAAGGCCCCCCTGGGTCTTTTGGAGTGGTACAAGAAGTCATCATGAAGATACCAGGTAGCCAACCTGTGGAACTGCTCATGGCAGGACATTGTGGATGTTTGCATGGGTCTGTGGGGAAACCGGACAGGTTCCCCGAGAAGAAATCTGCTGACAGTCACTGCCTTGGATAGGAACCACTTTTTGCTCAGGATGTCCACAGGATGAAAATATCTGAAGGCTGGAAAGGTATCGGAGGGTAGTGTCATGCACTGGTCACATTTTCGCAGTCTTCCCCAGGCATCTCCCTTTGGTCGCTGCTGCCCACGGGCTGCTGGGTGAGATGATACACCTTGGAACGGCTGCTGCTATGGAAATCTGGGTCAGAGGAAGTTAAATGCCACTTTGCGGGGTCGACGTGTGATTTAAGGACTACAGAGCAAAGGTCTGTCCAGCACGATCCTTCCCTCTGCTCCCAGCTTAACATTATCAGCAGCTTAAAAACTTCCTTACTCAGAGGCTGTATCCAGTCCCTCCTGTTTAATAGCCCCAGTGGATGCAGTAGCTTCATCCCACCAGGACAAGCATCCGATCCAGGACTCCTGCTTTGCTGTTCTTTTTCTGTGCACTTCCAATCCAAGCTCCATGGATGGACAAAGTTAAGGCTGCAGTTCGGTTACGGGGGAGCCGGAACAGCAAATCCCAAAATACTGAACGGAAAGTATCAGCCTCCTCAGACTCGTACTTCCTCTGTGGCCACAGCCCTGACTTTATAAGAAATTAATTGTAAGCAGCAATGCACCCGCGGGCGCCATAGGAGATGCTGAGGGAAGAGGAGCTCGGTTGGTGATGCTAGCGGGACAGGCTCAGTTTAAGCACAAGCCCAGTCTTGTGCCACAACCCTGCAGCATCTTCCCAGCCCGGCAGGGAGGGAAAACAGACAGACAACAGATGGAGAGATGAACCCAGCAGGAGGAGAAAATGTTTTGAGAAGAGGGAGGAGGAAAGGAGAGGAAAAATGCAAACAAGAGGGAGGGTGTCAGCATATTAGAAGAAGACATTGTTTGCTGGGATCAGTCCTTGGGGATGTTCATGCCCCAGGGTGCTTTCTGATGCTAATCAGGCAGGTGAGGGAAGAAGGAAGATATAAACCTCCCTCCTAGGGTAAGAAGGGATGTGATGTCTTTGCTAAGTGAGGAGGGAGAAAAAGCACTGCTACCTGAAGTCCAAGGCAGTCGTTAGCAGCACGGAGCCCTGAGTCAATAACTCAGGGCAGGAGGGGTGGAGGGGCAGGTTTTAAAGAGCTTATTTATACGCCTGCAGTAAAAATACTTCTTACTCACTCTGATCAAAGTTCAGGCTGAGCTTTTCACCCACCTCTCTGGGGTAAATCTAATGACTCGTCTCTGAACGTGGCAGCCCCATGTTGTCCCCCTCACCCTATCCCGGCTGCTCAGCCCCCACCGAGGTGGACATACTGGTCCTTGCTGGGCTGTCTCAGCTTTGTGCAAGGATGGAGGGGAAATGATGGAGGAGTCTGGCTCTGTGGACATGCTCAGGGTGGAGAAATGCCCTGGGACCTCGTGGCAGCACCGGGAAGGACTTTTCCCAGCATGTGTGTGCAGGGGTGGATGCAATGGTGCTTGAATGGTTGAGGCTAGTGTGGATGTAAAGGGGTTTTTGTAAACTTCTGTAGGATTATTTGGTTAGGAGTCATTTAATTTTGGTCCCAGAGGGGGCAAGATTGTTATTTTTTTCCCCAAAATCAGTCAACCTATCTTTGAATCTTTTGAAATCTAACAGGGAGAAAGTACATCATGACAAGTTACTCCTGGTTTCTTCTACAGTGTTCAAAATGATTCTAGGTCTTGCAGGAGATCAAAAGTGCCAGCTCCTACCCCCAAATAACTGATTTTTTCAGGACATAAAGGTCATCCGTATTTGCTGACTCAAACAGGGGAAATTGTAGCAATTTTGCAAGACCCCAACTTTGCAAAGCTGCCTCATGTAGTGGTTTGTGTTTGACAACAAGTTTTCCTTTAATGACTGAATGTGCAGGGATGAGACCCATCTCAGGATGAGACCGTAGACTTCAAACACCTCCCGAGGCTGGGACGCAGTTGTGAGAAAACAGAATCAGGACGGGTGAGAGGGAAAGCAGGAAAGGGAGGTGGTCTGGAAAGTCTAACTGAGCACAAACAAGATAAATAAAGCTTAGCTTTGTGAGTCTGGAGTTTGTGCTTGCGCAAAGAGCAGCAGTGCAGGACCTATGCACACTTGGCGAGGGTGGAAGGAAGGAGTGCTTGATGTCCTGGGATTAATTTAACTCATAGAAATGTGATCCCAAGCAACCCAGATGATTTCCAATGTCCAGGGGAAAAGAAAGAAAAAAAGAAAAGCAAAAAAGTACAAAACTCAAATACACCCACTAAAGAGAATTGCAGTGATACATAAATAAACATATGCATATCCACACCCAAACCCCCAGATCCCCAGCTAAATTCTTCGCTCTTCATCCCCGTGTTTATGACAGATCTCTGCTGATTCATGTCTGCTGAACTTCCGGCTCAACAATTTTAAATGGCCAGCGTTCCTTTAAAGATAATCGGTACCTCCAAAGGCTTTTCTTCCTCCTATCCACCTTCCCACCAGGACAAAAGATTCCCCAGCATAATAATTGGTGAAAATGGAAATTGCACACGTTTTTCCCTAAGGTATGCACAGCTGAGCATCTGTGATCTCAGCTGAGAAGTTCGATTTTATTCAGCCATTCAGCCTGGGTGCTCAATAAAAAATGCAAGAGCGACAACAACAAAAAAATCAAAAATCAAAGGGCAAAGGAAGGTAATATTGCTGCCAGCTAAACAGCTCCTTTTAATCTGGGCTTCGTCCTCCTCCTTCTGAGTGGGAATGGTGGTGTTATTAAAGTCAGATGAGAGGGAGAGATGGGGTCCTAGGTGTGCGGAGCTGGAGTGGTTTCAGGAGATAAGATTTAATTTTCAGAGGCAGAAGTTGGAGCTTTGTTGTTGCAGAAGGGTGTGTGTATGTGTTGGGGGAGGCTACGGCAAGGAGGAGAGATATTTAAACTTCACTTGGTATCAGCGCAGAGCAGTACGGGGCTAGATCTGTGTGGTCGGCCAGAGGCAGACCCAACTGGAAAAAAAGAGTACTACTACTGTGGTTTTTCAGATGGCGATTCGGTCTGAAAGATTCCTTTGCTTACTGGGAAGAGGTGGGAGCTCCTAATGATAAAGCCCCTGCATCCTTTATGGCATCTCCAGGCATCCAGAAGGCATGGAGCACCTCTGTATGGGCACATGGATCCTGCCCACTCTCTCCGCTGGCTTCAATGGGAGCTGAGACAGCTGCCAGTGACACGTTACTGCCTTACAGATCCACTCGTGATGCTGAGCTCCCTGCTTCAGCCCCAAACTGGTTAAAGAAGTCCCTTCTTGTTTGTGACATTGGGATTTCCATCTCCTGGTCCCTGTGGCCGGTGATGTCTGGAAGGACCTTCTGCCACTGATGAAATACTCGAGGATATTTGGCCAGTTAGCCAGTTTTGGAGGAGGGTTGGAGATATACCGTGCAGTGCAAGCCCAGTGTTTCCAAACACAGCAGCCCAGATTGAATCCCTGGACACCAAAGAAGCAGTCTAGTTTGGAGAGGTGCTGACTTCCCCCCTTGGATGCCTTAATTTTGGAGGAACATGGACAACGTTCGCTGCCTCTGACAGGTAGACCACTGTTATGCCAGGAGTGGCTGCAGATAGCCACTTTCGGGATGCCAAATATCCTGGAGTTACAAGAGAACCTATGTAGCTCCTTCGCAACCTCCATCCTTCCAACTTCTGCTCAGAGCCTGCGTTTTCCAACCCATTCTGGGAAATTCTCCATTATCATTGCAGATGGGACAGAATCATTGAGGTTGGAAAGGACCTCTGAAGATCATCTAGTCCAACCCCCATTCTCAAGCAGGGTCACATACAACAAGTGGCACAGGACCATGTCCAGTTGAAGTTTGAATATCTACAAGGATGGAGACTCCACAATGTCTGTGGACAACCCATTCCAGTCTTCAGTCACCCTCACAGTAAAAAATGTTTTTCCTCTGTTTAGTGGAAATTCGGATATTTCAGTTTCTGCCTGCTGCCTCCAGTCCTGCCACTGAGCACCACTGAGAAGAAGCTGTCTCTGTCTTCCTTACTCCTCCCGACAGGTATTTATCTGAGGGCAGGGCAGAAACCACAAAACAGAGGCAGACTGGATCCAAGCCTAGGGCTCTGCTGAATTTCTCGGGTCAGGAGTGTGTGAAAACTTGAAGCCACAGGACAGGTCTGAGGCTCGGAGGAGTTTGGGCTGTCCCTTCTCTGCCACTGACTTTTTGTGTTCCCTGGAGAAGCCACCTCACCTTGTCAGGTCCATGCCCGCCTTGTCTCTTTGCGTTAAAAACCCCACAGTGATGGATAAATAGCTCCTCCTTTTCATTAGTTTAAAAATGCTTTGGAGCACAATAACTACCCTCAATGCGAGGAATTCCACTTGTCAGCACTGAAACGGAGTGAAATTTCAGCAATAGCCTCAACTTGATGAGAACGGGGTGTTTTCCTGTGTTTCAAAATGCTCGTTTTTTGTCTCGAGGTGCTCATATGGTCCTGGGAAAAGAGGGTAGAGAAAAGGGGACGATTTCCTTGTTATATGAAATTGTAGGAGTCTGTGCACCGTGACTGCTAAGGAAGAAAGAGAAAAAGCATCAGTCAGACGTGTTTTTTGCAAATTCCACCTGGTTTTGTCACTGAGCCTGCTCTTGCAGTCACTGCTTAAAGACCCAACAAGTTCACGCCCTCCTTTTGTAACCCACTCCAGATAGTCTCAGAAATGTGGTGGTTTGGGTTATGCCCATGTAGCCCCATCCAGAACCTCTTCAAAGAGCTACTCCAGATACCCGTTGGTGGTCAGAGAGAAGGACCCAAGGGTTAGTGAGGGCAGGTGGGGATGGAGGACTTTTTTGCTGATGCTCGGCACTCAGATGTTGGTACAGTAGCTCACTGCTGCTTCCCTTTCCCCAGCTTTACTCTGGTTGGTATTGCTCTGGGACTGCTGTATGATGGACACCAGAAAAATCCCATGGTCACCTACTGTTAGCTGAGATCCATTTAATGAGTTGCTGGAAAAACAACAGTAGAGCCAGCCAGATCTCTATGGCAAGAATCAGGTATGAGTCGTTTGCAACTGTGAACTGTGCCTCAGAATGCCCATGTCCTAATCTCAGCTTTCAAATTATCCTTTTTGTTAGGATCAGGGCTTTCTGCCTCGGTCTTGAAGACCTTCACGGCAGGGACCATCTCTCCCTATGCTTTAGAGAGAGGTGGTAACACGGAGGGGGACTTCACAGCCTCCTGTGCTACAAAAATTGCGATGCCACCGTCGTCAGACCCAGCGTGAAATAACAGAGAAGTGAAGTAACGTGCCCAGGACTGTGTCTCCAGTTTATTTCAGAGGTGGGAACAACCCTGAGGATTCCCAGTTGTGTTTGACGCTTAGCAACATGCCAGCAGGCTTTTCAATGAGAAACTCAACCTTAATCCTCACTATCCTGATGGACTTTTTTTGGAGTTAACTAGTCAACAAACATTTGATCAGAAAAGTGCCTCTGAGCTTTAGGAGAGAGAAAAAAAAACCCCACACTTTCACAGAAAGGTGGGGATGTGACCTCCCAGAGCAGACATTGGTTTGAGACAGTGAGTACCCTCTGGATACCAGAGCATGTAACATTCAGACATCCTCCCGCATTCATAAAATTGGGGTCAATAACACCATTATTGATGCTAACTATGGCAGCCCCATTTCCCAGAGTGTCAGCTGTAATAAAGTAGCTCCCCAAATGTCAGACTGAGCATAAAGGGTATTAGAAGCCTAATGGAGCACATTCATACTTCTAATTGTGAGTAAAATATCAGCAAATGACTGAATACTTTGACAGGGTTGTTTAATAATTAGGCCAGGATGCAAGAGAGAGGATTCAGCTTGGTGCTGAAAATGAGGCAGGGCTTATGATGAGGGGAATAAAGAGAGCCTTTTGCAAAGGCAATTTGAGACGAAATATTGCTGGAAGAGTGCTGTAAAAAATGTCATGGATATGGTCTCAGCATGCATAGTCAACAGGAGGGTGAGCTCGCTGCACTGATTGCCCAGAGAGGAGACTACCAGAGCTAGATGTCGGGGAATAAGCAAAGTTTAAAGAGCAACTTTGTCGTGTTTGCTTTCATTTGGGTTTTTACATCAAAGACCTCATTGATCCTCTCCTCCAAGCAAAAGGCTACAAGAGGTAGAGCCATCCTGCTACCTGAGCAGTAAGGAAAACCCAGCGGCTTTGAGCTAGAAACATGAAAGACCATCTTTGTGACCCTGCTTTGACTTTGACAGTCTTTGGAGATCCTCCTCGTCCCTTGATTACTGCACTTCTCTGAGTGATGCCATCCCTTCATGTAACTGCACTAAACTAGCGGGGAGATGTTTGGCATTGCAGAAAGATGGGAAGTTTTCCTTGTCCTACATGGGGACACGGCGCTTTGACCACCTCCTCTTACCACTGTGTAGGAGAGACTGCTTCCTTTGGTGACCCCATCCCGGACAACGTCCGTCAGTGCCACCGTGATGGGAAGTGTGTGACCAGAAATGGCACAGTGGATCTGAACAGGGAAAAGATGGTATAGATATGGGGAGCACAATCAGGTAATCGGATACTGCCGTGATAGAGGTTGATGAATGCCTGTGACAGATGATAGACAGGAGATATTTGAAAAGACCCCAGTGGATTTTAGGGTACAAGTTTCCCACTAGTGTGGTTCTGGCTGGATTTTGGGACAGGAGAATAGGTGAAATGATCTTCTCTTGCCTCCATCGGTTGTGCTTACAACAACTCCTGTGGCACTTTTGGCAAGATCAGCAGAGTGTGATCGCTGGCATCTTGGCCCTGTTCCAGCAGTAATAATTGTATCCAGCCTCCCCAAATTTCTCACGTACTCTCAATTAGAAACAATTTTCTTCTTCACTTCATGACCCAAACAGTTGCCTCGATTAGTTGTGCAATGTTGATTAAACAAGTCAGTTCCTATAGATGGTTGGAAAGGAGTCCGTGGGGACTCGAGCACTGATGGAATGCACAATATTAATAGAGATCAGTAGAATTAATGGGTTAATTCCTTGCTAATACATAGTGCTGGAGGAGAAGTTAGGCTAATGAAAATGCATGTATTCCCTAAACTATTCCATTTGCATCTGATGATTCATCCACCACTGCTTCTTTCAAACAATGTTAATGAGATTAAAAGCACATTTACTAAGTGTACATGACCAAGGGGGGAAGGGAGCGCAAAGTTGCTTTCAGCAAGCTCTGTCTTACCAAATTCTCTGTGATGTAAGGTGCTGTCTCTGTACCTGTGGTTTTTTGCAGGTTAGCTGGGGAGCAGAGGAGAATCGGGGATCTGTTGTGAAAAGGGGGATTTTCCTTTGAAGGCAAGCAACTCTTTGCTAGTGATTGCAGGATGATTTGTCTAGATATGGACCCTTCCATGGATCTGCCCTCGGCTAGCTAAAACGATGGTGAAAAGTGAAAAACTGTAGTTATTCTGATGTCATGCTAAACCTTGCCTTGCATCAGCTATATTTTTCTTATACTGGACAGACCCACCAAAAACCAAAGTTACATCTTCTGGGTTTTCCTTTTTCTGGTGGTGATTTGTGATTGGAAATGTGTCTCAGTGGCACCAGTAAAATGGGGTAATAATTGCAAATATCTGGGGCTGCAAAAAGAAATGCACATTTTCAATATGCTCAGACATCCCTGGCTATCGTTGCGTCCCAGTCCTTGTCAAAGGCCAAAAGGAAATATTGGTGAAGTGGGGTTCATTTAGTCTGGAGAAGAGGAGCAGGGGGATACAGCCTTGAGCAACAGAGGAGATAATCCATCCCTTGCATCCTTTTATGAAGGGCAAGAAGTCATGGGCTTAACATGAGACAAGGTCAGGAGTTAGGAAACACTTTCTGAGCACTGAAAAAGAGAAACACTGGAGCCGTAGACATCATGGAGGTGTGTAAAGTGCAAGTTAGGTGCATATCTATCAGGGATGAGTGCGATTTCAAGTCCAAACCCTTGGTTTTGACTCAGGTCTTCGAGAAGCCCAGGTACAAGGTTTCTAAACTGCCCAAACTTCAGTATGTTTTTCAACCTTCTCTTGTCCTTGCAAAACCAAAAGGTCCCCTTGCCTGGATCCCAGCGACCACAAAACCAAGTTTGCCTGCATAAGAAAGGATTGAAAGAAATATCCTTCAAATGTACGGGGGATTTGATAAACAAATGGCATCTGGGTAGAGCCTGTGGCCAGACACTGCAGCTACTGAACACACCAATGACTGTATTGCGTATGCCGTGTCGCATACGCTGTATTGCATGCTTAGTATTGCACATGGATATTGCATACGTTGTATTGCATGTGCAATATCACGCATTTCCATTATTGCATATGTACAACCAGAGAGCATTTTGTCTGTGGCCCTGTGCTCTGATAAAAGAGCCCTTTGTAGGCTGCATCCAAAGGCCACCCGGGTAGTTTATGACTCACTTCAAAAACGAGGCAAAAGCTGGCTGTGGGGCAGTCCAGACACCGACCACCGGCAGCCTCAGCCTTAAAACAAAACCCACCGAGCAGGCCGTTATTCTAACCCAGCAGAGCAGGTTGCAAAACCTTTGGAGTTCGTTTCCCCTCCGTGGGAAATATTGACAAAACCAGAGGCAAGAAAGACAGTCTCAGCAGCCCGCTGAATTTTTGGCAAAAGAGAAAATGTTTTTGGCTGAAAACGAGGTGATTTGGATCCTAAGCTGCATCTATAGTGCATACTGTGAGATAAACTCTAGCTGCAAAACTTAGAGCAGAAGTGAGCCAGATTGCAGCATTCACCATGACCACAGTTCAGAGGCCACATTTGTCTTAGTTTGGGGACGTTTGGGTTTTCGATTTAAAGGTAAAAAATATCTATCATCTTCTCTTTGTCCGTGCACCTCCATTTGCCCTGTGGAAGCCCAGAGCTCTGGGTGGGTAAAAAGAAATGCTTGCTCCCACAGCACTTTGGGAGACAGTGCTTGGAGAGATAATTTTTAGGCATCTCCCACAAACTGGAAAAAGAACCAGTTTAAATCACGGGTGCAAAATTCTTTGTTGCAAGCAAGCAACAAGAGTTACTGAGTTTCCTACGTGTCATCGCAAGGCTGATGTGGAGACTGAGGGTCATATGTGTCCCACTGCTGCTTCTACATCCCTCGAGCTCAGGGACTCCCTCTGCCAAAACCCCTGTGCTGCCCTTGGCTTTGAGTTTGTGCGATGAGAGTGGGATGATGACAGGGAACACCTTTTAAGTGACCGGCAGCCCTTGCTCACTGGCAATGCTACAGTTGGCTCTTTCTCGTGGTGTCCCACCATCTCCATTTTTCCTTAAATCACCAGCTGAATGAGTCTTGTTATCTCCAGAGTACCTCCATTTGATATAGTCCTATATAAGCAAGTGGCAAATGAAAAATGAGCGTCCTGATTTTCATTTTCGTATCCTTCACTCCTCATTTGCACCACAAGAAGTACATCACTGAATATTCAGAGCAGAGACTCTGCAAACACCTTGCTGACCACTGGCAGGGCCAGAACCTGCCCAATATAGATGTTTGTGGGTCCAGAGAGAGAGCAGAGATGACCAGTCACATCAGCAAATCATCCAGCTCATGAAACTTACCTTTAATCTCATACTTTTATACACCACCGGCTTCACCGCAGAATTGATACCACCAAAAATAAGACCAAGGTCTGTTCCCGGTGCACTAGAGGCATCTGTGATGTTAGCAAAAGCCCAGACTTACCAGACTGAGTTCCGTGGAATTACTGTGGCTTTAAAGTTGTGTAACTGATTAAAACCTTGTCCTTACATTAATTCATATTTCACAGGCCTTTTTTTGGATGTTTCACGTTGTGAGTCCGCTGGGGAAATTCCAGCTGCATGTTCTAGATTCATGATCTGTTTTATTTTGTCATTTATTCAGTCTCTTGTCAGCGTGGCTACTCAGTCAAAGGAGAGAAAAATTATTGTGGCTTTCCCCCAGGCTGGTGTAAATCAGCATAGCTTCAGTACAGTCATCTGAGTCAGACGTGTCTTCACTTGGTTGTGCCAGCTTCTAATTTCATGAAATTGGGGATTTCTCCGTAGAGAATGGCATTGCAATGTGCTGGGAATATGCAGCACAAGCGTAGTACAAAATTCCCAGCTTGCAAAAGCAACCTAAAAAGGGACTGTCTGAAGGGGGAGTGGATGGAAAGGAATGGTGCCTGGTTCGTGACTTAAAGCCAGTAGACAACGAAGTTTGCAACCAGCATCACTAGCAAGAGGATTGTCTAGTTCCATATCTGGTCCCCAACCATCAGCCTAGACTTGTAGGAGGCTTGAAGGCACAATGCTTGCTGAACCCAGGTGAACTTCACAAGCCAGAGAGAAGTTTAACCCACCTCAAATCTGTTCTCACCAAGTCTGTCCCTCAAAAGTGCCCCACAAGAGCTGCAAGAAAATTGGAATTGGGTAAAGTATGAAATGAGCACTAGTGACACAGGGGCACCTTGAAAGAAAGTGGATCCAGCTCCAGAAAACAGTCAAAGCCAGGCTGAAATGATCAAAACCCTCTCAAGGACTTAGGAGCTTCATCCTTATTTAATCAGACACTTCTGAATTGGCTCCTTGTTCACCAAAGGAGGCTTTCTGTGCCTCAGTGAGCACTGAGTGCCATCAATGACACCGCGGTTTGGGATCTGTGCCTGGGCACGGTTGGGCCGTATGAGCAAATCATCTTGGCCAAGTAAACCAACCATGTGTGCCAGTGAGCACTGAGTGCCATCAATGACACCACGCTTTGGGATCTGTGCCTGGGCACAGTTGGGCCGTATGAGCAAATCGTCTTGGCCAAGTAAACCAACCATGTGTAACTCTGTACTGTGCCTGGACCTAGCTCTGGAGCACTCCAGGTTCACTCCAAAACCACTAGAAATAAACACCCTATGGCTATCACTTACCTGGCAGTAAACCTGGGCTCTCAAAGCTCCGTGTGCAGAAGCCAACATCTCCAAACCCACCTCCCAACTGGGGAAACCAAGGCATGGAAAGGTTGAGGGACTTCCAGTGTCATTGCTAGGAACCAGATGAGAAACCCTCATCTGAGGCTCATATGTTGCCTGCAGACCACACCATCCCACCAGGCATACATGCCACCTCTCCCAAACAGGCTACATGTCCTCTCATGAGGCATAAAGCATACAATGCGGTGTTCACTACCGATCCCCTGAGTGCTCTTTGGATGTAGAGGGTTTGGGGAGGGAGGGGGTTCAGCGATGCCTGGAGGTGAGATGCCTGTGCCCTTCTCTAAGGTAACTTGAAAAGCTGCAAAGTGTTTATTTTGGAGATGTTGACAGTGGGAGGTCAGCACAGGTACATTACACCTGCTAATATCTTGTGAGGGAGGAGAGGGACAATGGACTGATCTTATTAGAGAAGGTTAAGGTAGAAAAGCCAAGCAGTCAAAAGACAGGTGATGACAGATCCAAGTCTGTGAAATTTAATTCCTTTCCCCTGGTGCATATTCATTCTGATATGGTCTTTAATTGCATGATTGAAAATATTGATACTGTTCTTGAACAAGATCACAATCTGTAGTGTGGAGGTATCGAGTAACTGAAGACACAAATCCTTATCATTGGTACATAAGCGAGACACATGCAATGAGCTTTTTCTTTATCTGAATGCAGGGTTTAGGTTTCCAGGATGGGAGGAAAAATACAATTCTTTGTCACAGGATGATGATATTTTGGCAGAGAGAGGAGTTAGGGGCCATGATGGACAGGCAGTCCTGAGCATTTGCTGAGAAGACGTTGTATGCAGGACTCAAACCCTTCATGGACACAGAAATGAAAACTCCATGCAGAAGCAGACCAGTACAGCTGGAGTGGATGCCAAAAAAGTGGGGATGGGCTCCCTCCCCATGCCTGGGAGGGCAGATTTTGAACCATTGGGTCAGTGGATTAAAGAACTGCAGAAATAATTTGCAATTCCGCAAAGACCTTCCAGGGACAGAGATTTGTTGCAGAAGGGAGATGAGTGGTGCGGTGATTCTGTTATCGGAATGTTTTCATCTACAAGAAGGGTCGGAAAGACTGGCAGAAGGGAGATGAGTGGTGCGGTGATTCAGTTATCGGAATGTTTTCATCTGCAGGAAAGGTCGGAACAACGATCTGGGGAACTACAGGCCTGTCAGTCTGACCTTGATTCCAGGCAAGATTATGGAACAGAACATCTTGAGTGCCATCATGTGGCATGTACAGGAGGCAATCAGGCGATCAGGGCCAGCCAATATGGATTTATGAAAGGAAGATCATGCCTGACCAATCTGGTTTCCTTTTATGACAAAGTGATCCACTTAGTAGATGAGGGAAAGGCTGTGGATTTTGTCTACCTAGACTTTAGTAAAGCCTTTGACATGGTCTACCACAACACCCTCCTAAACAAATTGGCTGCACAGGGCTTAGATAGATGTACTCTTCAATGGGTAAAAACCTGGCCGGATGGCAGGACCCAGAGAGCTGTGGTCAATGGAGTTAAATCCAGTTGGTGACCAGTCACTAGCGGTGCTTTCCAGGGCTCAGTTTTGCGGCTGGTGCTGTTTAACATCTTTATAGAT
>NW_009611048.1:154716-162834 GCF_000690535.1 Cariama cristata | reverse complement strand
GCATGGAGCTGGGAAGGGGTGGGATGAAGCAGGAGCCTCACAACAAAAGTCTGCTTCTAAGTCTGAAAAAATTACTCAGGTTAACAACAGCAGCAAAACCATGCATAAGCTTTCACTACATCCTCAAGGGTCAGGCACTGCAGAATCCAAACCCAGCTACTACCTTTCAGCTCCATGAGCACTAAAAAGTTCATAAATAGCTAAGTTATACTGCTATTGCCCACATGAGATACAACAAGAGTGCTGCTGGACTGCCTGAAGTCCCCAGCTATCTTGCAGTTGAACTACTCTGCAGCAGAGTCTTCCCTTAGGGGCAGCAACTTTATTTGTGCAGCTGAAATACTCGAGGATTAGAGGCGAGAGCCCCCCTAACACACTCCACAGTGTACTTTCATAGGGCGACTTCTCATGGTTTGGCTTGGGTAAGTTTTCCTTATAACTCTCCTGATTAATTTCAAGTTCTTGATGCAAACTCTCTGAAATAATCTTTAAAGAGGAATACCCTGACATTATTAAAACAGGTTTCCTTTTTCCTTCCTATGAGTAAAAACTGCTACTTGATTTTTGTTGGGGGAAAAAGAGGAAAAAAAAATTCAACCCAAATCAGAGAATAAGCATGGAGAAATACTCTCTGAGTAGTTAAAGTTTTATATTTATCAGACTAGTAGGGGTTGATAGCTGGATTCATGATTCAGTTTCTTGAAAAAGTGACTCCTTCCTGGCAAACTGCAGGTGCGGTTGTAAATCCAGCCCATGAGGTCATTATATTCACCTTTGCCTCTAAAGCAGCCCGCTGGTATATGCCTGATCAGTTAAGAGGTATAGAAGAACCATCAGTTGCCTATTACTTTCAAAATGTTGATGCCACAATCCTTAAATCAGAATATCCATTCTCCATTTTAACAAAACAAAGTCTCCTACATCCTGTACAGTTGTTTTGGCTGTTGACTACTGATTGAAAGGTGTGCTTTGGAAAAGACCTCCAAATAGAGGTAATTTGTAAATTGTTTATTCTTCTGTTTATTGACAAGCTAATTTTGTAGATTAAGAGAATTTAACAGACTGGATTAAAAGAGAGTTGCCCAGGAACAGCTCAAAAGGCAATGGACACACGTTGAAACATGAAAAATCACAATTAGATACTAGGAAAAACAAGTTCACAACACGGGTAGTCTAACACTGAAATAGGTTGTGTAGAGAGGCTGTGGCATCTCCACCCTTGGAGATACTCAAAACTCAATCAGACACAGCCCTGAGCCACCTGCTGTAAACTGGCTCTGCTTTATGGAAAGAGCTGGTCCAGATGATATTCAGAGGTTGCTTCCAAACTAAATTATTGCACAATTTTAAGAAGACAGGGAGATGGCATTACAGCAGTGTGTTTTGATGTTCAGACACGTAGCACCATCCAACGAGCAGACAGTGGGTGTACAGTGTGCAAGAGCGAGGCCTGGTCTTGTAGCAAATCTGCGATTTCTACTGGGGGAGTGGAGAGCTGTTCACAGAAACTTTTCGGAGGCACATAGTCCAACTTGCTATTCATCATATCTCCCTCCACAGAAGAGCTTCAGATACAGGAATGCTCAGATCTGATAGTAAAAAAATACCGAAGCGGAGGAGGAGGGATATCACAGAACATGAGATTCAGTATGGCCATAAACCTTTGTCACAAAAATGTAACCTTCCCATTAGTTTTGCTTATCTTCTCATCCATTTGTTATTAATTTGATGGAACTGGGGAGTTGTCAGGGTTATGTGATGCAAAGGATTTATCTTGCAGAACAATCTCCAACCCACTGTTCAAAGTCTTTAGTTTCGAATTACAGAGATTAGAAAAGAAGCTTTAAAAAAAGCAGCATTGATTCTTTATTCCTTTTCAGCATGATTTTGTTCAGGGATAGTTTCAACAACACACATGTTTAGCCAGGTTTTTAAGTGGAAGGCACATGCAGCAAGTCAAGATGGGTTTTGATGTTTCAAATTTTGTAGCTTCAATGGCTAGTGACACTGTAACACCCTAAAAGCTTTCTTACATACCGAAGTCCAGCTGTGCCAGAAGCTTTAAATGCTATTTAGTAGAAAGACAAAAAGGGGCAACTTGCAGAGTCACTAGAGAACATTTAAAGGGAGAAGTGAAAAGATAGCCAATTCATTTCGCTTTATACGTACCAGGGGAATAGAGAGCTACGAATAAAATGCATGCAGGGAATGGAGTCACTTTGAAAGAAATAGCACCATTTTTACTCACTTGCACATATAAAGACATTAATTTAAAACATACAGGTTATTAAAATTCTAACATGACAACTAGATTATAGTATTAATATTTTTTTTTACTTCTGATGCTTTTTAAAAAACTTTCATCCTTGCTTCCTTGATGCTTTCAGAACACATAGAAAGATGCTCTGCGCAGAAGCGATAAAGCCATCATCACAAGCAAACAGAAAGAGAAAAGAAACAAATCCCACAAAAACCTTCACCACCCATCTGCTTTATGATTTTGATAGGACTTTCAATGGATGGTGAGATAGATGCTGAAATTAAGCAACAACCTACTATGGCACAGCATTGTTGACAACGGCCTCTCCTCTCTTTGCCTTCCTAGCCAAGACAACTGCAAAAGATGACTTAACACAATGGACCCTCCCAAATGTTGATACAACTCCTGTGTTGCCTAGAAGCTAGAATTACCCCAATGCTTTGCAAACGACTAATTTCCCTGACTCTCTTGTAACTTCTACTGATGCATAAGGTAAAATCTCCCTAGGTTTATGGGCCCTGCCAGAAGTCTTGCTTTTTCAATCAGAGAAAAATTATAGTTTCAGCATTTATTATTTATCACTTAAGAAGATTACTTCCCAGACTGCAATTCCTCATGCCAAATGGCATTGTTTTAGAAAGCTTAGAAGCAGTTCAAGGAACTGTTTCTCAGCTACCCCTGAAGTACCAAAAAATGCTCCTCCCTCCATGAAGAAATAAACTTAAAATAATATTTCATATATGGATTTTTGACAGATTTGAATATGTACTAGGGGTTTTTTTCCTTAACGGTACTTAATCTGGAAATAAAATATACTGAACAAACGCAAAACCTTCGTAGAATCATTTCTCAAATTTTTCAAATTCAAGTAAGTACAAATTTAAAACTTACTATAAAATTGTAAACTTTTTTTAACAAAAATATTTTTTCTTTTACCTACCGACAAATGTCTGACCAGTTTTCCAGGTTGTATTTGTCATTATTTTGGGTTGGCTTTCTGTGCTATATCCACGTAGTAACTGATGCATCACAACTCATGATAAAAAGATGAGAAAAAGCACTGACTGCTGGTAAAGTCCTATAAGTCATTCTGACCAAGCTGCACACACTGAGTGAAGCATCTACAGAGATACGAAACATACTTCATAAAAAGACCACTTTCTATAGTGTTTAACAAAAGCTTTTATCTCTTACTCTGTAGAAATCTCTGTAATTTTTCATTTTCTAAAATTAAAAGTATTTTCTCTTCCTCCTATCTCCTACCTTATAGCTAACTAGGGGTCGAAAGAGCTACCCTACTTCACAGGGATATTACAAGAAAAAAAATTAATTAGATTAATGTGCATTACCTATTAATGGGACCATAAGCCCAATTAGATGGACTGTCCATAAATATGCCTGACTCAGCCATTAAGGTTTGAAAGCTAAGGGTGCGGACACAGCCAAGTCACTGCAAGAAAACAAGTTACTATTTCTCTGCGGAGCTGAGGTAACACTATCTGGAAGCACCCTTAAACCACAGCAAATGCAAGATAAAACAACTTATCTTGGCTCTCTTTTACTGTCAGCTACTCTAAAATCAAATTGTTTCATTCATAGCCTAAGAATGGACAGGTACCTCAGCTCTGACCACACATTGCAGCTTGTTACGTTGTAGTGCTTTGGTTGTGTCTGAGCTTTCAAAACAGGTAGGATTTCAGGGAGACAAATGAGAACATGATATTTTGAGGAAATACATAAGCATGTGCATATACACGTGCACGGAAAAAAAATCTTAACAACTATCTAGGGAACATCCCCTGCACTGAAGTACCTGGGAGGGTTCAGAGCTCAGAGTCCAACACCTGCATCAGTGTGGCAAAGGAGATGCTAAGTACTCCATCTCAGCAGGCAAACAATGTCTGCTCCCATTTGTGCACTCAGTTTATTCTTAAAATACTAAAGTCATGTTCTTCGCAGGGATACCACCCTTAGAGAAAGGTACTACAAAATCACATCTTCTAAACAAATGCCGTCACTTCAGACCTATTCCTGGCGCACTCATTCTCCTCAGTAAGTCCATATTCTCCCCTCAATCGCCATGGGTACCAACCACTTACAATTCTTTGTAATATTACACCTCCATGGATTTAGTTCTACTTCCTGCTTTGCCAACAAGCAACCAAAACCGACACCAACTCCTTTTTAGCCAGAATGTTTAAAGCATACCTCAGACTTCTATGTAATTAATTTCTGAGGCTTTTGTTCATTTTTCTGCATGTGCATTAAGAATTAAATTGGGATGGCTAATTGCATAGGGCAAATTTGGATGGATATGTATGTACTGACAAAAGACATGCTCCCACAGTTGCTACGTTGCCTGTTCCTGCTCCATTACTCCAGCAGGTTTATGACTGGGAAAGTGAATAAACGTGCAACAGCATGTCAAGAAATAAGTCACCAGGGCTTTTTTTCAGTTTTCTTTTCGGAACAGGGCAAATACTTGCCTTTTCTTCTAATGTATAAGGTCATCTTCTGTGAAATTTCACTCCAAAATCTTACTCAAAGAAAGTACAATTCCAAAACCAATCTATTTTTTTCCTCCACAAAACCAGAAGTATTCTTTTCCTTTTACGTGTTTTTGAGAACAGCTGACATTTAAAACCATTCTTTAAATAAATACAATAGTCTGAGGTTTGCACTTGCCCCGAAAGAAAACCACTGAATCCTTTAAATTTATTATAATTGCAACCAACAAACCAAAAAAACCTGTCCCACCTTGAAATGCTAAAGCGGGTGAACCCTAGTAGATGAGCACTAATACCCTCACCTGTAGCGCATGTGCAGGCGCTACACATGATTAATTTTAAAATCAAGGTATTAATAGCATCCACAAATACAGTAGCTGATGATGGCTTTGTTGGGAATGATGTAATAAACCCGTAGAAACAGCTTTCAGTAAACTCACTGTCGTAACACCTAATTTTAACATTCCATTTCAGGCAAGATAGGGATAGCAATAATTACATACCTCAAAGTGGACTGTGATAATTCTTCATCCTGTGTAGGAAGCTACAGGAGTGGAATACACTATTATCATCACTGCTAGCACTCAGATTTTAATGTGGTTATAATACTTAAGAAACCATGAGCGTTACATCTTCTCCAATTGCATCCTTTTAGAGAGAACACTGCTGTTTTCTAAGTGGCAGTGAGCACTCTGAACTCAAAGGCGATACTCCGTATAAAATGTTCTACTTAATCAATCCATCTACCTCAGAAGGATGTGGGTGGCTAGCTAGAAAGAAATCTGTGGGATGAATCAGAAAAAAACATGTGTCTCGACAGGTATGTGGGAGTAAAGGGGAAAAGGTCAAGGGGCAGAGAGCTTAAAAGCATGAGACCCCCCTGGTTAAACTTTTTAATTATTTTTCCCTTTTCTGAACAAGTAGGATGATACTCTCAGAAAATAAATCAGTAGGCTATATTTTCTGCTGGCATCTCCTTTGCCTTTACTTTATCCTTATGTTTATTATTGACTACTAAAGCTTCTCCACTACAATTCTTAGAAAATAATGTATAGGCATTAATTTTAAAAGCCAGCCTTGGCACACATGAGGCATAGAGATCATAAATCAAAGCAGAACATTGCAATTGATTTGTGTGCTGTAACCCACAACATTAACTCAGTCCTGTTTTTCACCTATCTCTTGGGTTCTGACACAGAGAAAAGGACTAGAAATAATTACTGCTTTTCACTTGAACATTGACATAAACCATTCAGGAAATAGGGATATGGTAGTCAACTGATCACATAAAACCAGCAGGTTTGGGAGTTTCCCCTCTCACCCCCATAAGCAAATACCATATTACTTCAGTCCACCTAACTGTGCCCTAAACCAGCATCAACGTTTTTGTCTCTTGTAGTGCTAGAAGCAATAAGAGACCATATTGACACCTACAAGACAGTGCTCCTCCTCTTCATCTACACTAGAGTGTGGCATTCAATGTGCCAGTAAGCCCCACCTCAGAGCAGCTTTGAGTAAGACTTGACTGGCATATAAAAAGCTCCACCAGCTTTCAAAGTGAAATTTGCAGCCTCAGCATGAGGCACGTTGGAAAAGGAGTGTAGAAGACAGACCAAGTTGCCAAAACATAGTGAACAAATCATTGGACACGATCAGTGGGAACATCAGATTTCACAAATAAGGTGAAGTCTGTAAAATTGTGTATGGTTGCATTTTAGTTTTAAAAGAATGTATAGCTCAGGCAGATGCCATGTCTCTATTGTATGCAAATATTTTATTTCAATTAGCACTTTTCAATCATGCTTTTTCTTTTATGAATGACTCACGGATATCTCAGTCAAGAAAGGGCAGGATCATAAGCATATGCCAACAGGGTGCATTTATCTCACAGAGAGATAAATGTGGAAGGAAACACGTAAATCTGTCTCAGGATTTTTCCAACCTGTCTTCCCTTCCAAACACATTTTCTCTAAAAGCCTGCAAGTGTCTGTAACACAGCACACTCAGTTTCCATGTCCTTCCAAGCAAGTAATAGTCACAAGAATTTAATTGAAACTGAGGAAATTGTGATTCCAGAGCTTGTCAATCAGGTAGGGAAAAAAAAAAATAAAAAATTCAAGTTCAGCCTACAAGTTTTATCACACCATATTAAGCCAAAAAAGAGGTCATAATACTAACTTGCCTGCAAATGCACATATGAAAAGGGAGAATCTTTAAAACCTCTACACTCCACTAGGAGAGTCCTGCTGCACAGGTCATTATGAGTGGTGATTGTTCATGAGGGAGATGTGCTGAATAGCTGTGAAGTACGGCTGGATGAAAAAATGCCACAAGTTAAGATCCGTGATTGCACACAACACTGACATAAGCTAAGAACGTTATGTCTCGTGGCTGCAGTAGGAATTTTAGCTGATTTCCAGAGTGCTGACCCCAAGCTGCTTTGGGGCTCTGAGCATCCTCACCTGGGATACAAGACCTTCTGTCAAGGAACCACAAGAACATGGGGAGAAACATACTGGTGCTGCCTGTTAGCCGGAGAAGCAGAGGAAATTGCTAAAGTGTCATATGGGAGTTTGGAAGCATTAGTTAATTTTCAGTCCTGCATCACTAGTACATACCAAAGAAGCTGTTCTGGGAAGGCTGAGAAATGTAAATAGTCAATGTTGATGAAGAAATCCATAATTGGTAAAAAATTAAAAAGTTTTGGTGTGAAAGCAAAACCTCAGCAAGTGTTTAACTTTCCACTCTTACAGATTTTAACACCCCTCATGTTGGAAGAGTCCTCTCCCCACACACAAATTTAAGCTGATGTTAACTGCAGTTGCATCTGAAAATATGTATTTTTAATACCAGTTAGGTTCTAGGCAGTAATCCCTTTCTCAGAAACTGAAAGATTTAAAGGAAGTCATGGTTGCTAAGTGCACTGTTCAGTCATATATCATGTTCTCAGAAGTACAAAGAGTACTCAAGGGTGAAGGGTTTTTAGGGTAATGTACAATTCCTGCATTAAATACAGAACTGCCATTATATAATTTTAGCATCTTGCCAACTTTTTTTTTTTTTTTTTTTTGAGCAGGAGAAGGAGGGAGAAATAAGGAGGTTGAATGGAACTAGAACAGTACTGTTTGTACCCTGATGAACATTAGGGAAATGATAAATGATCCTTAAGCACACAGACTGATTTATGCAATAAAAAATAAAATACAGTGGGGTGGAGCCTTTGTGTGAAAATCTCATCCTTGGACAGCTACAAGGTATGAAATACACCCAAGTGTCTCAAATCCCTCAGGGATGCAATTATCTCATGATAACCACACCCTCAAGAACTGTCTCTTTTGCTCCTCTGTTGGG
>NW_009611048.1:141787-154685 GCF_000690535.1 Cariama cristata | reverse complement strand
GGAAAGTGAAAGAGGTGTATTTCTGATTGTGAAAAACAGAAGACTGATAGTTTACAATAGTGAGCCCTTTAATCTCAAACTGTTAAGAGTTCTTATTTTTTCCTACTTAACAGCATGAGTGAAAAGAAGTCATGTCTCATGTCAGTATGATAAATGAAAAAACAGAGATAAAGAAAAACCATTAAGACAAATACAAGTCAAAAAAAGCCACATATATACATAAATCAAACTTGTCAGTAGCCCTCATTTAATACAGTAATGAGATTAATAAATGCAACAAACAAAATGTGATTAAACCTCATTCTGCAAAAGCTATTACTCAGAAAATTCAAATAAACTCTGTTACCCTTAAACCTGCAACATCGTTTGACAATCCTACCTGCATACAACAAGTACACCTTCTTTTCCTGCTGGTAGTGCTAAAAGGTATCATTAGAGAGCACCGGAGTTTTGCACTTTCCATATTCTCTTGTAAAAGACTGAACTCTTACTAAAATAATGAAGTGGATAATGCTAGGAAGTGTTTTATTTAAAAAAGTGAGAATCAAATCCTTTTAAATTTCTGAGCTATACTTATACTGGCTATACTGATGATAATCCTCAGTTTCAGGTAAATAGACTTAGCTAATATATAATCAATTAAAACTAATTGGTACCTATTTACACCTTCAGTGTATGGAAATGCAGATGCAGACACATTTCTTTTCTTGCTATAAGCTTGCCAACATTATGGAGAAAACAGCTATTATGCTTGTGAAGTATAGCGATGTATCAGCCTAATAACATATTTACAGGGAATTTTTATCCTGTAGAATGAGGAAATAAACAATGCATTTTCTTCGTCAGGTGAGAGAATGCACAGATACTTGATTCACTTTACTGAATTGATAATATTCACTCTCTCCCAGCACCCAGTAAGACTGTGCAACACCTTTCATGGGAACTTATCTTATGCAGGTATGAGATCTAATTAGGTAACATGCCAAAATTCAACAGCAATCTGATCCTAGGAGTCTTGTATATCCCCAACACTACCCCAAGACTTTAGTTCTTAGCAACATTTAACAACCAGTAACACTTCTGAAATTATAGCTTCCCACAAAATTCTAAATGCAAAACCCATTCCATTAACATATTTGTATGATATTCGGTATCTGAAAAACTAGTATCTCATAAAATTGTATGTAAAGACATTCCAGCACACAGCAGAGCAAATACACACTGCATCTTAGAAGTCTGTTATGAATATTTATTATTTTCTTCAGATCCACTAGAAATGGCAAAACTGAAGCTACTTTAAGAACAGATGAGATGCAACTGTTGCTCTAAAATGCATCTCTTAGACAGTACAAGCTTTAGTTCAGATTAATTCTTTGTCTCTCTCAAATCTGCAAGTTCATCCTTGAAATCTCTCAGCTGAAAATTATGCTGCCTGCATTGGGAATTCTCACCTAACCTTAAATATAAAGGAAAATTTACAGTTCAAGACAGCGGAGGGGATAACAAAAAGTTTTTAGCTGTCACACTATTTTTCTCACATTTCCCTTTGCTATTCACCAAATCCTTGAATGAAGTCTTTCACTGGAGCTGAACTATGACCCCACGATGTTTCTTCTATTGTTACAAGAGGGGATGACTGCCTTGTCAAGGAGGGGCTGAACTTTTAAAATGAAATAGGTATTTCTAACACAATGAGTCTACAGTTCATCCATCATCTGTTCACAGCTCTGTCTAAAAGAGGAAAAAAAATGTGATGTGCTTCATGGTAAAGATGAACTAAAAATTTCACAGCTGGCAAGTCTGAGGCACTGTTTTCTCAGTAAAGGGTTAGGCCACATACAGAGAAAATTATTGACTGCTCACCAGGGTTTTTTTTCTCCTCTCATTTTACTGCTTTGGTCTTGAACTTTATAGAAACCTGTTAAGTACAGGAATTTGATTTTTATGATTCGATTTCTTTTTTTCTTCAAAACTGTATCAAAATATTCATACTTTTAAAATTGGGGTTTGGAATTTACTTATGATATTCCAGTATATTTTAACAAAAGTATTTATCTGAACCTACTCAAAAATTCCATTTATGACATATAAAAATACATTTCAGCTCCCTTTCTTTGCAATCTGAAATAACATTTCTATTTTCAGAACAAAAGACAGCAAATATTATCTTTGATAACTAGCTCCAGATATGTTCAGCATGTTGTCCAGACTAAGTCCTATTTAAAAGTTTACATTTGTGTATAGTATGCTACAGAACAATAGATCAACAGGCTCAAATTTCTTTAAAATTTCTGATGTGTCTTATTCTTTATGTATCTGCATCAGCAGGCTTTTACTGAAAAACAAATAAATGATGTAAATATAAATAACTTCAGCTGAATAGGAGCTAATTTTGAACCTCAAGTGCATAGACAGATTCAACAGATTTGAGAAGATCCCCATGGACACAGGGTTTTATCCTGGTGGAGCTGCTGGCTGGGTCAGGGTCTAAGTTTAGGTGACTTCAGCTTTTGAAGGAGGAGGAATGTGATCATCAAAACGTGGTATGTTCACATATGCTACAGTGATACCACATATGATCAAAAGAGCTTAAACACACACGTTTGGGGTGGGTCTATACTTTTAAACTAACACTGTAATCTGCCCTCCCAAATCCATTACCCTCCCCTCCAGTCAGAGAAATTAGTAAATCTGGATCCAAAGCCTGGAGCCATTAGATCATATTTTGGCAGACGTTGATGTTCATAAAGCTGGTTGGGCACACAACCAGCACTACGCATTGACGGGATATTGCCAACCACGTTTCAGAAATGTAGACCTTCGCAATGGTGAGAGTAAGAATCCTGTAGATAAATAAGGGTGCTATGGAAAACACGTACAGCTCCACGAGCAGCAGGAGTGCTTCCTGGAATGTGTATAACCTCACCGTATCAATGCACACACTGAAAAAAGCCATAATTGCATGCTGATTAAGTAACTTCCCAAGACAAGGCTAAGGAGAACCATCAGCTGCTCAAAATTGCAGCATAAACCCCAGAGAGGTTGGAAATAGGACTATAGCAAGAGTTTTATTAATAGGCATGAAAGGGGCAAACTCCACATGACTTTACCCATCCACACCTCACAAAACAGTCTTTCCTATTGCTTCATTCAAGTCTCAAGAATTTTAAAAAAATAACACTGTATTGTTTCACGCTAGTCTGTCTTGGCAGCCTATTGCATTCTGGCTGCAGAAGTGTCTGCTTTCAGATTTTAAGCCCTCACGGCAATTATCCTGCTCTCAGACTAAACCTACAGAGCACATTTCAAAAGAAGTTACATCTAAACAGAGGAATTCAACAGTGATCAATGTTCAACAGGCCTCAGTGGCAATAAACTATTTACTGCCTTAACCTTTTAAGTTTGTACAACTGAAGCGCTCAAGAGCCCTGTGATGAATTAGTTGAAGTGTTTGGTTGTGAGTCGAGCAGCCCCTGGTTCAAATCATCTGTCCAGCCCGCCTCGCAGTCCCGGCAAACAACTCGCCAGGTGCCGAAGCGAGTGTCTTCTCATCCCTTCTGGAGTTCCATTGCCCAGCCATTGTTTCTGCCTACTTTCACCATGTCCACCACTCCTAATGGAGTAATTTTGGAAAATAAAGCACATCAAAAGCTGGGCATGATTCTAATCATCTTTTTATTACCCACTTGATTATTATCGTACAGAAGACATAACATAGAGAGGACATCAAAGCACTTCCAGCACACTCACTGCTACTGTAGCTGATTTAGATCTGCTACCCTCCTCTTGCAAGATTGCCAAAATAAATTGAAAGGGAAAAAAGAATCACACCTATTGCATTAGCATTGTTGTCACCAAGGCTCTCCCACCACCCCACTGCTGAAATACAGTAAGAGGAAGTAATCCACTATAGATGGTTGAAGACACCTAAGGCTTGGCAAAGTACTTTTGGAAACCCTGTCTTTAGCGAAGTTAGTTTTTATAAATTTCAAATGGAATTACTTTGCCTAAACCTAGGCTAGCTTTCTCCTTTTAAAGTTGTGTTTGTAGTTCTGGGATTATTAGAATAGGGTTTTAAATGCAGTGAGACCTCTGTAAATCTTCTGTTTTTACAGTTTCAGAAGAATTTGATTTCTATCACCTTTACTTGGAAATAAACCAGGTGATCTCTACCTTGTCCTTTCAGTTGAAACATCTTAAGATGTGTTTTTCTTTTTATGTAGATGTATGCATGTGAAATCTGTAGGCTCAGATACTATATATACACAACACAATTAATTCAAGCTTTCTAAATAATATAAGGAAATATAGAATCAGTTTTATTAGAATCAGTTTTATGTTTCGATTTTACATCTAAAATTTGGAGATATTATTTGCATTTTTCTTTCAATTTCAAAAGGAGATAGGGTATTTTTTTTTCTTTTTTCCTTTTTTTTTTTTGTTAAACACTACCTCAGTCTTTATAATTTAAATTCTTTGGTATGAAGCATGCTAGCGTAAGAATCTGGAAGTAAAACCAGAAACATCAATAACTGCTTAATTTCATATAGAGTAAAACATAAAAAACTATAGCTGGTAGTATTTAAGTCTTCAGGCGAGAAAACTGAAAGAAGCATCAGCTATTCTGACTGATACATACATAAATCCAAGGAAAACAAGATTACTAAAGGAGAAGGAACACATTTTTTTTGTTGCAGTTACTATCTTAATTTGTATATAATGTTATCTTCATTAATGTATAGCTAATACTACTCGCAGTTCTCCCTTTTCTAATATAAAAAAGTACTGCATAACACAGGCCATATGACTTCATTCAGTGATTCTTATATCAAGCTGTACAAATAGCTAGTAGTTATTTATATCTCTTAGGCAGGCATCCAATCTTGATTTAAGGACTGCAAGTAATGGAGAATCTTTCACATCCTCTGGTAAGCCGCTCAAATGCTAATTGTCCTCACTTTTAAAAATTTGCACCTCTTCTCTAGTTTGAGTTTTGTTTAACTTTAGTTTTCAGCACTGGATCTCCACATAATTGCTTGCAAGGTTAAGCACCCTATAATACCAAACATCTTATTCCCTGTGTGAACAGGATCAAATAGCTCCTTCACATTCACTTTAATGAGGTAACTCTAGTGGTCTCCCAATGTCATTTACCGGGGAGGCTGTTTTCCAGCCCTAAAAATCACTTTTATCTTTCCTCTGAGTCGTTTCCTCTTCTGAACATATTCTGAGGAGCAGAAGACCTGAGGTGTTCTCATCTTAGTTTATATAAGCAATGTTGACTCCTTATTTCTACTCAGTAGGCTCCTGTCAGTGTATCACATTCCCTGTTTTTCTGTCCTGTCACTGCCCTGTGTATAGCTCAGCACCCACTGCAACCTATAAATTCTTCCACAGTTTCACTGTTCAGCATACAAACCTTTCCCCTCCCATTTCACATGAATAAACTGCTTCCAGAGACACAAACGCCTGCTTCTGCAGAGGATGGAGCCTGGCTAACACATCCTCTGGACCCTAACTGACCCCTCACAGAGCCACCTTGGGTACCCCTACTCCATATTCCCAAAACCAGGGGCATTGGGTATTGCTAAGCCCTAGACAAAGCTAGCCTGTCTCCAACTGCACTCACCATCTTGAACGGAGCAGCACAACCCTGCTGTATGGCACAGCGGTGCTGTACCGACCAGCGTTGCCAGGCCAAGTACAACTCTGACAGCAGAGGTGAGGTTGGCAGCGGTCACAGACATATCAGTGGGAGGAGAAGGAGAAGAGGAGGTGGCAGAAGTCCTCACACCGCACTCCACAGCGTGCCAGGAGGCTGCGTGAGCAAGCACTGTGCTGCAGAAGCGACATGGACCATATCGCACAGGACGACTAAGCCGCTGCTGATCTTCTCAGGCACCCAAAGCGGATGCGCAGCGGCTCCGTAGCACTAATCCCCTGCCTTGGGGGTCTCTGTATTTGTGCTCCCCTGTGTGCCCCACATCAGAGTGCCCCAGTGCCTTTTCCTTGACTAAACACTTGTCTTACCCCAGCACATTTACTTTTATCAACCCAAGGTGAAATACAGTTAAAGAAGGTATTAAACTAGTTTGATTAAATCTTTTTTTTTACTTAAGAACTTAGAAACTGCAATCAATTCTATTTGCAAACTGTAAAGCAACTCATAGATTACAGCAAGTTACTAAGGAACAAAACACTAGATTTGTGAGTGATGAACCTATTTGGACACCTGATAACATGATTATAAAAAAAGAGAGAAAACAGAGCAAGTGAGAAGGATGAAATAGGAAATGTCTCAGTATTATTTTATCATTCTGCCTTATTTCTGATAAGTAGTAGCTTTGATGACACCAGGAAACCACCAGACAGCTAATGATTCCTCAGCATTCACCTTCTGAAATAAAAATAAAATTATAAGACTTTCTGGTTGTGGGTATGGGGACTGGGAAGTTCTGGTTAAAGAAACTACTAGTGTTGTTTCTCTAGGGTTTCCATAAGGGAAACTAGCTAACTGGAAGTAATGTTTTCTTGGGGTTTTTAAAGTAACTGGTCTGTTGGGAAATTTATTTGTCTTCTAGATTTGTGTACAGAGCAGATCCATTTGAAAGGCAGTTCCTACACCATAACTGCATTAAAAACAGGGGTTTATGCTGGTACCTGGAAAATCTCAGAAAATGGGCCTTGAACTCAGGACCCCAGGCACAGTTGCAGATGGGAAGTCCAATTTACAGGTGGTCATGATCCCTCTCATGGTGTAGACCTTGAGCAGAAGTCAAAGGCGCATTACTGTAGGCACTGGAGTTTTCCTTGCTGTCATGCCACACAAAAGCTGTGAGACACAGCTGAACCCTTTCTGTGCCTCCCAAAAAGGCAAAGTGGACAGGAATAAGACCCTGGCAAAGACAGCTGCATCAGACTAACCTCTCTTTCTGGCTCTGCTGGCATCAATTATCATCCATTCACAAGCAGATGCTCTTTCAAACCTCTGGAGTTGATTTGCCAGATTAAGCTGCAATAATGGAGACAGTTCACCTTCGTCACCATCTTTATTGAATTAAGGACCTCACTTGGATTGTTCCATTTTTGACATTCATCAAAAATGAAAGCAAAGGGGGAAAAAAAAAATCCCCTAGATCAAGTAGACAAGATGATCCTTCCTTCCAGGCTTATGTTGCAAAGATATGCTCCTGCATTTATCTGCATTTATCTCCTAAGTCAAATCACAAAAACCTTCCATCTAGAGGCAGAAAGAAAAAGTAGATGAACAGGACTGAAGCTCCTGAAATTCATTAAATTTGTCACAATATCTTGTAAGACCAAAATGTTCACTAAATCTATCCCAAATCCTGTTTAAGCAAGTAAAGTTTTATTACAGTTCAGGTGAATTCTGTTGTGCCTATTCCAGTTTCACCTGCAGATGAAACGGCTTTTTTTTTTTTTGACACTGCAAAAGCAGTTCATTAGCGAGTTAACAGTAACTTGAAAGCAAATGAAAGGTTTTCCCAAGCACAAGACACCTTTCACCTGCATTGATGAGTTCCTCCTTTTATTTGTATTCGTTTTATTGCAACCATGTCTCTGCCAATATCACAGGATATGCTTTTGCTAAACTTCATTATAACTGTTTGGTGATTTACCACCCCCGAAAAAAAACAAAAAAGAAGAAAAACCAAAAAACCCCATGTTTGCAAGTATCATGAGACGCACTTTTTTTCTTAGTTAATGGGAGAGAAAAGCCCCAAAAACAGAGACAGCCATCTGGGTTTGTTGGGAAAAGGAAAGTAAGTCACAAGAAACACTCTTTTGGCTCATTTTGGGACCAAGTATTGTAGCAGTCAAATCATTAAAAATTTGTTTTCTCCTTGTTGGCTTTACCTCTCTGGCATGAAGAGACCTGGAGAGTACAAATGAAGTAAATGGAACTTTGGAATGTCTGTAATGTGGCCAAAAAGCATTAAAGTTATTGTTTTACATATATATAGAGGGCCTTGATTCTAATTAACTGAAAGCAACAGCACACCACCTTTGGGGTACATGGTAGAATAAACCCTGGGGAGAATGTACAGACACACACACACTTACAATGCATATACATGTGTGCACACCAGCACCCCTCAAAGACATCCACTTGTCATATTCTGACAGCTGCATAAGTCAAAGAATTTATCCATGTGAATCTGCTAAAATAATTTTTGAGGATTTTTAAGTAGTATCGTCTATCAATTTTTCAAAATCTTTTCCCAAGTTAAACAGGAAAAGAGATTCATTGATAACAGTACTGTTTTCAAACCATAATACACATTGAAAAACATAGATCTACTGAACCATTTAAACTACATTATTTAATGGAAAACTTTAATAAACTTATTTACAGATTTTGCACATCCTTCTTCAAAAACACAACGAAGGGCAATTAACCTCTAACTATTAGAGCATTTTCTTCTGAAAGCAATCTCTTTCCACAAATAAACTGAAGGGAGGGAAAAAAACATAAAAAAATCAGACTTGGCATACAAGTTTCCACAAGTTGTCTCAACATTCAACATCTGCTTTGGGCTTTAAATATAGATACATCTAAGGATACATAATGATCGTGTGTTCCAAAATAGCAGCAGGCAAGTTCCATTAGCTCAGAGAAAATGAGCGCATCTCTTGATACTTTTGAGCACCTTTTTTGGCGCTACAAGACAGGAAAAACATTATGTGATGAGTAGGAGTTTAATTGCTCCAGTGTTTTACCTTAGCCTATATAAATACAACTTGTTGCATTGTCATCTATAGTGGGAAGAATAATTTATAAAGAGTTTCCTAAGCTATATTAGGAAAGCACATTACAAATTAATATGCAGGCTAGGCTATATACTATCAAAGGAAAAACCGAGTAATTTGTTGCTTTCTAACAGGTGCTAAAAGCTACAAAGAACAGAATGATACCTGCTAAACATGGAAACGTGCCCATTTTCCTCAAGCAATGCCTGTTTGCTCAAAGAGCCCACCTCACCTCTCCCGAGGGGCAAAGCCCTCCGGTTGCACAGACGAGAAGGTAGCGCAGCAGTTCAGGACAGACACCTGCTCGCTCTTCTTCCATTGAAACACCATGGGAAGGTCACGCTAGCCTCAGCCAAAGCCCTACATCCCCCCGAAAAGTCAGAAGAGGAACATAAAGTACCTGAGTTTTCAATTTTATAGCGCAAGTTTATGGAAGTGTCCTTTTGTTCTCTCAACATTCACAGAGCCTCTTGGCTTTCCAACTGTTTATATAAGTATCACTTTTCTTTACTTGATGTAAAGGCACACTGTTTTGGTTGACATATAGTAAGACCTGAAATATACAGCTCTGGAGGTCATAAAATTTGGCTGCAGCTATTCTCACAGTGCCATGGTAAGCCGGCGACGGCCCCAGTACTCACATGTCAGGTACTCTGTTAACACCAATTCTCACAAAACGGTACCAACATTGACCTGGGAATTTGAAGCAAAAGTGGAGATGTAGAAATGGAGAGTCTGGCGAGCTTCAGTAAAGAGAGGAGAGTAAAAGCAGATGCAGACTAAGACTTTAGGTACATTTTCCTTTATTTCAAGATGCGAGAAAAGTGTTTCAGGGACATCTTTAAAAAGGAAAAGAAAATGTTTTTTTGTGAATTGCCTGCTTTTCTGAAGCATTAAAGTGATAGTCGTTACTCTGATCCCCTGGCAGCACTGATGCCAAGAGAGAAGGGAGCCGAGTGGTGGATGCCACGGTACTGAGTGCTAGCGGCAGGAGGCCTGATCCAAAGTTTAGGGAAGCCAACAGGAGCCTTGATGCCGACCTCATCATTTGTTGGATCAGACCCAGGGACTGCACAAGCAAACAGCCTGTACTATTGACACGAGGTACAGAACGGAAGCCGCGCACGTTTAAAGTAGCTTTGTGATATGAGTGCAAAAAGCCCAGGAGTGATCACGTAAGAAGTTAATTCAAGAAATGTTAAAGGAGCTTTGTCTTAACGTTCTTGGAAGATTTCTGACACTGAAGTAATTTCTGTATTTTAAGCAGTAAACCACTGTGTAACTGTTACTCTATCTACAGCATATGCTATGAGATGCTTATTTTTTGTGCTTGGCTGTAATCTGCAACACATTCTACAACTGCACAGGGAAAAATAACTGCTTAACACTTATTTGAGTGCATGTGTGTACTCCGAAGCTTTAAAAAGCTGTGTTTTTATGCTTTCTAGAACACAGGAAGAAAGTATGGACAAAGTTTTTGCATTTTTTCTGTGTTTCCATAAAAAAAAGAAAGAGAAGCATGTCCATTGAGGGGCTCCATGTAAGCATGCAGCAGTGAAAAATACCACGGCAATCCAGATGGAAAATGCATCTTAGTCTCCATGCTGCTCTATAACTTGACTTGTTGAAGGTGGGTGGGCAGAACTTGGAGAATTTGGCACCTGCATGACCAGAGTCTGTAAAGTTAGCAATTTGGCTATACTATGGTGATGAGGAATGCTGAATAACATCGTGACCAAAATTGACTCTGCCTAGGCAGGCGCATACATGTGTAGCTTTTTCCTATGTTCTGTACATTGTACGTGGTTTCTAAGGGGTCCAAATACCAGAGGAAATAAGTGCTTATCTGTCAAAGAGTCAGGAAAACAGAACAACAAAGGTGGAAGGGATTTAAAAAAAATTCTTTTGCTGTCCTACCCCCAACTGAGAAGAGCTTGGCGCTTCCTCTTATTCCCAGCTGTTCCTGGTGCATTTGGCTTTAATCAGGTGCAGGGCAGGAACTCAACATCCTGTTGCCTTGCTCTGATTAGGAGGAGTCAAATTCTACAAATTGGCAGATTTCTTCTTTTAGTGTTCCTTATTTGATGAATCATTTGTTTTAAAGTATTTGGAAAGGGCCATTACAGAGGCAGTGGACCCAGCTTGTTGCTATTTCCAAGTCTATTTATAACCACTGCTCCAAAGAGTTTCAGCAGAACGCAGTTTCTTCTCCTTTAGCACACAAAAAGAACCATCCTGTTAAAGCAATGGTACAAAGAGCAGCGATAAAAGGCCCGAGGCATCTATAATCGGTAACATGCTAATAAAGACATATAGAAACATGATTTAGAAGCCGTATCTTTGAGATTAATGATCTTCTCTTTAACGTCCATTCTAAATAATCTCAGTTCGAACATGTAAGCAATTCAAGCTAATCCTACTATCAGCCTTACAAACCTCACTTCAAATCTTAAAGTCATGCTCTCTGTCCTTTCATTTTACTCCACTCATAAAGATTTTGCAGTCATAATTTAAGTGACTGAGCACAGCCTGTTTTCCCACGCTGTTAGTAGTAGCAAATCTGTAACTCTAAACATTTAATTTTGGGGTATAGTTATTAAATCAGTTGATATAGTTAAAGGTAGCACAAAAGCCATTAAAAAAAGAGTATTTTTTTTTTTGTCCAAGGCAAGATAATTACTTATTTAACTGAAAGTACAGTCAAAAGTACACTTAGAAAAGATGTACAGAAAATAAATAATATTACCATCTAAAATATTTTCCCTCCTTCAGCACTGACAATAATAGGAATGAAAAAAGAAAAAATGTTTTACTACTACTCCTTTTCACTTTTCTTTTTCTTCCTGGTTTAACTTGAGAGAAGCCGGCTAAAGAAGTGATGGCACTCCACCCTACCCATGCACAGGATTTCCTCTTCCTTCTTTCTTTCTGCTTTGCATTCTCTCACCGTAAAAATACAAAAATAGAAGATGCTGACCAGACCAGAAGTGTATTAGATTTAGGAATAAACCTTCAAAATTACCCTTATCACTTATAGAAGAATCTTTCTCCTCAGGAAGGATTCACATTCATTAAGGGAAATCTAGAAACTACATATATCCAAGTTTGACTCAGATACTAATCAGCATGGGTTCACTACAAAGCAAGAAGTTGCTGGAAAGATCTACTTTATATGTTACTCAAATTCATTAGAGCACTGAAAGTCAACTATGCTGTACTTTGTCTTCAGTTTTTATCCACTTCCAGTTACAAGCCGCTGCCCAATTCCATCAAAAATCCTATGTTTTATGATTTATGATTCAGACCATGATCTGCCACGCTGTAGTCTCTTATGTTTGCTGACAAGATCTCAACCATGAAATGCAATTCTGTGCAATAAAAAGTACACAAAAGGACTACATCTACCCTTCAACAAATCAATGATAGCTCATAACAAGCTAGCTCCCAAAAAGTAGATATGCTTGGTGTTGCTGAGTGGCCAACACCTGCTAACCTAGAAACTCTCTGAAGAGAACTGAGATTAAGACCTCATAGCTGCAGCCCTCTTCTGATGAAAAGCAGCTGCAATACAGAGACAACTATGATCAGTAGTAGGAAAGCTTTCTGGCTCCTGACTTGCACTCTCAGCTGGGTCCTCTGTGTTTAGAAAGGCTCAAAGTATGCCGTGGGGCAAAGAGAAAAGCAGCATGGTGTGCTCTTTCAAAGAGAAGCTTGAATAACTTTCAGTACCTGGATCATGCCTGTCCCCCCATTTCACGTGCAGGGACAAACAAGGTACAGAAAAACCTTCTTCCAGTGCTTCATCCACAGCTTATTGATAATTCAAGGTTGGAGAAAACAGACTTTAGGAGCAATGAGGACCTTAACCCAAATTACTACATGAGAAAGGTAAAGATAACTGGTAGGCAATGCTTCCAATCCCTCCCCTCTTTTGCTTAAGGAACAGCTATTAGAAGGAAGGTTGGTTGCTGGTGCTGCTAGTCTCCAATCAAGTATGAAATTAAAAAAGCTATTTTAAGAAACCCCAGTTTCACACCACCTGTATGTAAACTTTAAAAAGTCAACTTCAAAGAAACTGAGTAACATAATTTCAAAATAAAAGATCAAGTTCCGCCCCGCCCACACC
>NW_009611048.1:127702-141752 GCF_000690535.1 Cariama cristata | reverse complement strand
GCCATTTAAAAAAATTCCATTTATTCAGCTCAAATATAGAGCTGGTCAGTAGTAGAATACCAGATTAATTTCATTTACCTTGGATTTGAGCTCATTTCTTTATTCTACATTTTCTTTATGTAAAGTAGGTATTTCATTTTGTTATTTTTCTCTTTTTCCAAGAGTAATGTTTCCTCATTTCAAAGCCTACAACTGATTTCTGTCACCTGATAGATGAGCAATATCCAGTCTATATTTAAAAGTTCTTGGTCCCAGGAATTACTCATGTCCTGTTGTGCACATCAAAATCAAGCTTAATTATAAATTATATCCCTGTTCACTTTCAAAATGTGCCCAATCACAGGACAGTGTTGTGGTTTGGGTTTTTTTTTCCATTCTGAAGATCCCAGTAAAAATAGAAAAAAAACATGATGAGGGGAGGGGAGAGCTGCAGGGGGGCTTGGGCTCTTTTTTGGTTGGGGTAGGGCCTCAAGAACAAGAGGGATGCAGTGATGGTCTTAGCACTTCCAAGAAGGCTGAAACAGAAAAGATTTGGGAAGATTTTGCTACTTTACATTCTTTTTAACACAGCAATATAAATTGCAATTAAAATCTATTATCTGCCTTATAATTTCAAATTTTGATTTTTTTTTAATTAAAGATTTCTTTCCTGTCCCAAAAGGTATATTTAAAGAGGTTTCGTGGGCTTTTTTATTTTTTCAACAAATATATAATTTAAACATCAGAGCAGGTATGTATTTCTTCACAAAAAAAATGTCCCCAAGCCTGTACATGATTAAATGAACCATTAAAATATTTACTGACACATATCAAAGGGAATGTATTCTCCAGAGCCAGCACAATGCACTAAATACATTATTTCATAAATGTACCATTTTTTTATAAATGTCTTTTGCCAACAGAATGAACGGCCTCTGTGAGCCAAGACAGTCATTTGGCTACATTTTCACATCCCAGAGCATTAAGCTAATTGTTCACAAGGACTCTGAAAGCATTTAAAACTAAAAGTACTGATTTTTGCCAGTCTAGGTCAAGTTCGAGTCCAGTGTACAGGTGCAATGCCCTATACACTCTACATCAGGGCTCCCATTCTTTAAGCAGCAGCAAGAACAACTACTCACTGCTGTCCTGATCTAAATGGGTAAAGTTTTCTTCTTTTCTGATTCACTGGAGCAACACCTCTCCCAGTTGTAGAGCAAGCCTCTAAAAACTGAGGCTTACGTTGCAGGCACTGGCAATCTTAGTTACACAAACTCAAAGACCTTTTGTTTTTTAAGGATATGTATTCTGAAAACACTTATGAATTTTCTTATCTTTAAATCTGTGGGTAGTCCCTCCAAAACCTTCATGTGCTTACAGCTCAGTGCATTTGGTAATGTTGCGTTATTGCACAAATCAATATTACTTGTACACATACACACAGCATAAGATCCAAATACACTATCATTCCACACTCTAGTTTTCTCCATACTGAACAAACTGCCCACAATAAGTCAAATTTAATAGTCTTTACTCATGCAAACTAGCAGCTGGTCTGAGTTGGCTCTTTCCTTCAGGAACCAGAAAGCAAAAATAAAAATATTTTCTACATGCATTCTAAAAGATAAAATTATTGCAATACAGCTTCAGAAATCATAGCAATTTGTTTGATTAAAACATTCAGAAAAGTTTTCCCCTTAAACATATTATGGAAGATATGAGTCCCTCAAAGGAATTCTAAAGAACATTTTCCTTAAGGACCTCATATCACAGTCCTAAGAATCGGAAGAAAAAAAATCTTCTCCTCCTCTTTTTTTCCTATTCTCCTTTTCCTCTAGAGCAAAGGATGCCAGAAGCGTTAAGGTCATTAGCCGGTTGGTTTTTGCCTTGTACACATACACTCATTAGTCAAACAGGATCTAATAAGATAGCTGTCTCAACATCTTTCTTAAGGGTGAAGAAAGGACAGAAGGGCACATGAATTTCCTTTGCTGCTAGCATCTTAATTAACTCCAGAACAAACACTCACTCAAACTTGTTAAAGAAACAGCCCTGCTTCCGCAAACAGCAAATTTGCACTACCTGCAATCAAGTAAGGATCGTGCCCACAACTTAATCACACCAAACACCTGGTCATAAAGGTCCCCTTCAAACCACATGTGCAGAAGGTGTCTGTCCTAAAAGGTGCATCACTGTCTCACTGTCATTCAAGAAGGCTGCCATATATTTTGTCACATACAGGTTGGTCACAAAACAACTCCCGTGAACACTTCATTGTATTGAGGTCATAGGAATTCACATTTCTATTGCATCCTTTTTCACTGGGGGTCAGAAAAAATTGCACAAATTTCATGGAGGCATGCACGTGTTTTTCCATTCTTATTTTTCACTTTTTTAAACATAGCCCTGGAAGGCTAGAACCAGGAGTCAGCTTAGCCATGGACTTGCACTGCAGATTTGGGAAAGTCACTAAAAGCAACAGGTTAAGTGTTTTGCATTCAATTACAACATTCCAGTTGATTGCAATGACTGTAAGATTTCACCCTCAATCACACCGGGTTCTCAATATTCCCTTAAGAATACGAAGAATTAATTTTCTTCCAAATTTCTCTTTCCACTGCAGGTTGAAACCATGTTTTGCTTAATTTTCTTCTTTTTTTTATACCTCACCTATCTCACTTGTAGTGTCTTTGTCCCTGTCACAAACATCCTGAATTCTTGGCTGCCGGATGGCATATACTGGAAAGCGGATCCCACCTTGGTGTACCCTCGACAGGTAAGTGCATTCCCTGTGAAGGACAGGCAACATGGGAGTTTGAAGTCCTCTAGGATGAAGAAGCCTTACCATGCAGGTTTCCCACTTCTAGAGCAAGTAGCTTAAGCACTAAGCTTTATACAGAAAAGTAGGAGACTATTTCAGCCAGGTTTCTGAATAAAAGTGGCTATGACTGTATAGTCAATAAAATAATCTGTGGAAGGAGGAGATTAAGCTCTTCCTCTGATTCACTCTCTAGAGCAAAATCCCTCACTCCAGTAACTAACAAGGTACCTATGGAGACCCTCTCCCTGGTCTCAAGTCGGGAGAGGGTAAAGTATTTACCAATTCATGTTACCACCCTCTAAAGTTTCACAGGTGTGGACAGTCCCCTAGAAGTTGATGGTATCACTCATGACAAGCATATGTATGAAACCCAACAAATCTGGGACAGAAAGGATCATCATCTCACAGAAGAAAGCTCTGGGAGTCCCAGTCAACTCCAGATGGCCTGGCCTGAGTACAGACACCAATGTTGGATGGCTCAGTTCAAGAGAGACCCTTTCAAAAGCTTTTTAAAGAAAGTATTTACTAATTGTCTACAGATATATTCCATAGAATAAACAGAGGATGAAAAACTAAAAAAACCCAACCAACCAACACCACAACAAATGGACAAACCAAAACACCAGTAGCAGTATGGCAAATTTATGGAAAGTGAGCAAATGGAATTAACAAGTTTTCATTTCATTTTTCTTAATCTCTGATTAGTGAAATACTGTATCTGTCATTAATGAGAAACTACCTACAACCTATCCATTTAATTTAATAATGCTATAAATCCAGTGCCTGTGAAATTAATATCTCTTCCACAGCAACCGATCTGTGACACTGTCAGGAAAAATCAAGCACAAGTAGTTCACAGAAAGAATAATTTTCTGTTAAACTTAAATCCAATAAAAAGCAATGAATAAATAAAAAGTAAACCTCTGCAAATAAACTTGTGTACTGGAAGACGCATTTGAACTTTCAAAAGAAATGGAGTAGTAGCACCTGACTGTACAGAAAAGCTGAAGACCTATAATTTTGTATGTGGTTAAATATATTTGGGTAATTTTTGGTCATATGGATCAAAGAAAAATAAATACAATATTTTATTTGTATGAAGGATTTAGAAATCTATAGGGCAGAGTTCTGCCCAATGTAGAGACTGTCCTTTGAGAGCTGTGTGAATAAACCCTGCTTAGTTACTCCCTGGAATTCAGTTCCCAAACAGGCTACCAAAAGGCACAACATGCTCGACTGAGCTTTCATTTACACTTTATAATTGGAAAATATGATATGTTTCCAAATTTAATTAGCAAAGAAAATTTTTTTTCTTCGTTTTCAAAGACATCTCATGTAGCTGCACTGAACAGGGAGTCAACTAAACAATGCAACTTACTAGCATAGGACAAAAGGTCATTTGGAAGGGATGTGCCTTTAAGGATTTACAAAGGCTTCATCCTCACTCCTGTATTAAAAGAGGAAACATATCTCAGTAAAGGAAGGATGCCCACTTTAAATAAGGAAATGAGTTTGCAGGATGTACACATGCTGCTTTCTATTAATGATAAGCAAAGTCTACAGAAAAAGCAATACAGTTCTTCAGCTTTGGCAGAAGTCACCTTCTTGTGGATTACCTGTAAAGAACTTTAAAATAAACAGACTGCAAATAAATGTCCTCTAACCATTTTTTAAAACTGATTTATGTACATATAATGAGGATTAACAAACACTGATTACTATATTCTGCAGCAAGAGATATAATTACTGACTGATGATTTTACATGTAGGCCAGAGACAACTCGAGGGGTTTGAGGCAGCAAGAATGACTGGCTGTAATATTTAACATTTTTTTCTTCAAGCTAAACTTTGCAACTAGAGAGACTAGCCAGACTTAAGGTCTTCTAAGGATTTGCAAATTTCTCTCTTTAAGCTTAATAAACCCTCACAAAGTGATTATTATTTTCCATTAAAAATCTGTCATTTCTTTAAACATGTAATAAAAAACAGATTCTGCTTTGCAGCAAGGATTGAATATCTGACCACAAATTTTAAATAAAAATAGAAGGTATAGACTGTTTTGTTATGCTCTTATTTCACTCCTCTGTGAGTACATATTATTTGACCACTGAAGCTCAAGAGAATGCATATCATACACATAGTCCCAGACAAATTGCTTTAAGACTGGAAAAGGCACATGAGTAACAATGTACAGAAATCCTTAATAACAAGGTAATTAGTTTAAAATACATGTACGCACACACACGTTCTTTAAAGAAATATGTAAATCTAGTTATAAGCTCATTCAGATTCAGGTAGAAGGGTAAGCTCAAAAGGAGCTCATTGCCTTAGAAAAATTTCCCAGTTAATGCACACAATCAGGTTTCCCATTGCCCTTCAACAATTCCAGGATTCAGTCTTCCCATACATTATTATTATTATTACTTCATAAAACATTTTGGGTTTCAAAGTATGATTTCCTCCCCCCCTGAGTCTTTAAGGAGACCACAAATTCTGGCTGGTCTAAAACACTAAGCAGACATTGTACAGTATTGGCTTACAACTGCTCGAGAGAAGGAGGCACGCTCATTCACCGCAGCTTGGACCATCACATCCAGCTGCGCCCCATTCTTGGTGGTGCTCACTTTCTTGTCTGCAAGGTACTCGGCACATCCAAGCCCAGAGCCAAGTAAACTCCTTATCAAATGCTACACATTGTTTCCAAGGTGAACATCAACAGCATGTTGATCTGTTAAAACAGAAATTCATCTCCATGTAATTGGCCAGAACAAGGCTTACACTCCGTACACCACAAAACCCAGCCTTTTTCTTTTTTTTTTCCTTTTGAGACAAATTCCCCAGCCAGTCTTCTAAACAGTAATAAGCTGCACAGGGAAATTGTGGTGGCATGGAGTTCGGAACAGCTGCATACCAAAGCAGCCGTAATCCTTACTTATCGTCTTCCACCATGTTGCAGAAACAAGTGTAACAAACTCAGGCACGTAGACCCAGACACACACCAAGTACTAATACACTGGAATACTGCTAGCTTTTTCTTGGGTGCCAGAGCCTGACAGTTCTTGTGATTGCAACTCCTTGTTTGGATCACATGCGGCAATCCCATGATATCTGAACAGGTTTTGGTTTTAAAGAAAGGCTTCGAATAAAACTTCAAAACATCTAGCTCTAAAAAGCAAAAGTCTCATTACACAAAAATCACTTTTTCAACTAGCCTTGGAGGTGTCAACATTTCCATCATACACTCATGTGTTTCATGTTTATTATTCAGCTGTAAAAATGTGCTGTTAGCCTGAAACTTGGCATAAAAACTTTTAAGAAATTCATCAAAAGTCTGACTGCGTATAATATTACTTAAGTGGGTTTTTCTTTAAAAAAGGAATAATTACTAGGATAAAGCTTTTCTGGGTGCTTGTGTAATTCCAAACCAAACAATTTTCCTTAAAAGTGTCTCTGGGTATTTATGGGAGAGAAGGAAAGAGGGAAATTAAAACTGACCAAGCAATTTCATTTATAAATACAACTTTCTGTATATATTTTTTTTCAATCAAGCATTTGTAAGGATTTTCACCAAGAAGACTTTACACACAAGTACGGCAACGAAATGAATATGGATAGACCACAACAGGTCCCAAGAGCTGTTACTGTCTATTGGGTCAATAATATGCAAACTGAGAAGGATTTACAAGCTGGACCATAATGGCTCCTCAGGACCCATTACTTTCTGATGGGTAAATAATACATGTTTTCTAAACTATTGCCATGCCAAAATATGTGTTTGCCCTTCAGGCTGTAAAGATTCCAAATAAACCAATAGGATTTATCAGATAAATAATACATTTACAGAAGTAAAATACATGTTTAACTAAACAAATAATGCACTTAGATGCTGACTGAAAGATGAATAGAGATGCCTCTAAATACTGTATATATTTAGAAGCTTGTTGGAAACCAATGAGCAATAAAAGAAGGGACTTACAGTAGCTAAAACAAAAATAAGTTAGTAGGGATGAGGGGGACTTCTCCCTCTTTCTGAACATATTTGCAGACAGCTGTCTAAAATACCTGTCAAAAATCAAACCCATCAGACAATCAAAGTAAAAGCTACTGAAACTGTATGCATACTAGAAGCAACTACAGATGTTACAACCTTTGAGTCTCTAAAGGTTGTCACACTTCTCAAGTGGTCTGCATTTCATGGGACATCCTGTTATTAAGCCATTTTCTTGACCATGTCCCAGGACACTGCTCTCACATCACGTTTGCTGTCTCTGGATTGTCTGATCTCCTCACACTTTCCTCCCAGCTTTGGCTGAAGCTCGTGAGCAAAGCTAGGAGGGAAGCACCGATCAAAAGCATGAGAATTAATCTGATGATGTTGGGAAATGCTGAACAGCAATCCCAATGCTTGGGAAGGGGAGATAACACTCAGGGATGGTGCACAGAACACCAAAGAGGAAGGAAGAACAACAAAACCTGTAAGGGAAGAAGCTGATGGCAAAGACAAAAGGCAAAGGAGGAAAGGAAAGATGAAAGGACCACAGACCAAAAAAAAAAAATAAAAAATAATAATTAGAAGCATAAGAAGATGTCCTGCATTTCAGAATTTGAGATTCTACAGTGAAAATTTGTCTCCCCCAGAAGTCTCCGGATTTGTGAGACGTAGTTGACCAATTAGCAACATTTTAAACATAGAGGTAGTTCTGCTTATTTTATGCTATGCATCAGTTAGTATCTGATGACAGGAATGAAATAACATACAACACTCCTTTGTCTCACATAGGGACAACACAGTCTAGTTATGATACTACTGGCAAATATTAATTAAAATTAACCAAGTTACAAAACAGTGGCTTTGGGACTGTCAGGAAGAAGCAATCAACAACTAAATTTAATAAGAACTGGAATAGCAGCAATGACCAAAAGATGGACTGTAGTGGGGAAAGGTGCTGTGCTTGAAGACAATGCCAAAGGGGCACAGGTGATCGAGCCTCAGAGCCTCCACTTCTAGGACAGCTCTAACTTTAACCAGCAGCAGGCAGCTAAAAGAAAGGCTGCAGTTGTTGGCAAGGAATTTGGTGTTATTTTTGTCCTGTAGCCCAGGTAAACCTTTACAGTTGGGCAAGGAGGGGATAGATATTGAAGCAAGCCAAATACTTGAACAAGACCTACATTTAGTCACAGCAGCAAAAATGTTCTTCTGTTTCCCTTCAGCTGTTTGGAGAGCACTTCCTAAAGGGAAGGTGGCAAGGCTTGTATCATTACTCTTTTCAAAAAAGATCCTGAAAGAATTTCTTTCATATCTGCAGGAATAAAGACAAAATGAATAAGATTCTCCAAAGGGCACTTCGCAATCCTTCGTTTCTTAAGTTAACAATAATTCTTGAAAAAATAGGCCTGGACAAATCATCACTTTTTCATTGCTCCAGTTACAAAGGAAATTCTATATTCAATTTCAACTTCCTTCTGCAACATTCAAATCTCTCCTTTGACATTCAACAGAATATGAAAGAGAATTTTGTCTCTACTTTAATTTCAAACAGTTTCTTTACACCAGAAGGCAATGTTTTAGCAGCTAAAATAATTAATATTTTATAATAAATTACAACTGGTGATGCATTTGGGAATATACCACTTTAGTAATGTATTTGTCCTGCAAGAAGAAAGATGAGACCGTTGTGTTTTGACAAGCTTTTTAAAAAGAAATTTAATGAGCACGCTCTGGGCTATAAAAAGTTTCAGTTCAACCTCCATCTCCCACAACTTGTCAATAATAAAAATCAGCAGGGCAAAATTAAATGATAAAATAAAATTTCCTTTCTGAAAAATTTATTAACCTTTTCTGGACAGCTCTTAAGAAGGTGTTAATAAAAATCTAGGCATATTGATGCAATATCCAAGTATGTCTCTCCAAAGGAATCTACCACCACCCACAGCCACCTTCATACAGCATGCAGAATCACAGACAATCTTAGTCTCTTGACAGACAATAGTCTCTTGAAGACTAATACTGTGCCATAAACACTCTTGAGAACAACCTCTTGCATGCTTTAGATAGCTCACAAATAGTGTTCAAAGATGCAGGAATTCAGCATTAGTTTCAAAATTAGAGGAATGAATCTACTAGGAAAAAAATTTGAGATTTACTCTCAGATTTAATTCTTCCTAATTACTAGCTCACATATCATAAAGGATGACATAATAACTTAACATGGGACTAAAAAATGGCAGGTTATAATTTTATTTATAATATATACCCATTATCAGTCATAAATTAGTTACATCTATATCCTACAATCGGCAAACAAATAAATCCTGTCTTTACAATCTGCTGGGCAGGGAGGTAGAAGAGATGATTTCCTGGATCCAAAGGTCACTTACCAAAAAGTCAGGATTCACCAAGTTACATTGCTGTATTTTTTTTGCAGCGGCCAATGTTCAAGGTGTACCAACCTGCTACCATACCACTTATTTCCCGAGGATGTCACCTGGCCATCTAAATACTCAGGATGCCTGATCACTGAGATTTGCCCTCATACTTCAAGGTATAGCTATTTAAAATTTAAATAGAGACTTCCCAACACAGTTCGTATTCCTCTGAAATTTCTGATGGGGCTATACTAGTCTGACCCTCAGAAGAAAATGCTCAATCTCCATTGCCGCAAGTCACCAACTGTTTCCTCACATTATTAAACAATAACAGTTGTTCGTCAAACAACTGATTTAAAAAACAAGTTTTCTTCCTGAGGTGAGTCCTGGTCTATAATCATTTTTCCTTCCTCCTCTTGCTTCCAATTTCCTGTCTGGGACTCCCCATAGGGAGGAAAGACTGTTGTGACTCACCTGAAGATGCCCCTATCTTAATGCCCTTTATCTGGGCCACCTAGACTCCCCATTTGATGATCAACTGGGATATTTTCCTTTACGGTTCTATTTCAAAGTATAGGATACCTGTCAGTTTTAATTGTATTACATGTATACCTAGCCTAAACTAAACTTTTACTAAAATCAGTACCTATAGTTATACTGCATCAGATAAACTCATCAAATACATGGACCACCAAAACACACATAAATTTTTGAGAGTGCAACGGTGAAAGCAAATCCCCACATTCAAACAGCGACACCTGCCTTGAACACTGAACCATACAGATTAGAAAGTAAAAAAAAATAATTCTTTGTTCTACCTGGTTTTGCTAACCTTTGAAAATTGGTAACACTTTGCTCCTCAGAACTGATGATACTCACCTGCCTTGTGTTTACGTCCTCCTGCTTTTGATGTATGATTCACACCTGTAAAATGTATTTGGGAATCTGAACTAAAGAGCAGTAGAGAAATCCACAGAATGTGACTTCTCTTCAGCACGAGGCTTGCTAACAATTCAGCCTGGGCAATTATTTCTCTTGGTCATGAAAGAAGGCCCATACAATCTAAAAGAATTAAGTTGAACACCTCCATCAGAAATACAAAAGCATACTAAATTAATGAATGTTGTTGATAACCAGGTGAAGTCCTTTAAATCAGGCAGACATAGCAAAAACTTGTATAGCATAGCTGCTTTCTAGTACCTAGACGACTTCCTTGCAAAGGCTGTCTAATCACATCTACTGCAGTAGTTATGCCACACCATTAGCTGGACAGGGGATGTTGGGAGGATATATTCCACAAACACTTTGAGAAGTTACGCCAGGCAAAATAATCTGTACTGAAGCACTGTTTCAGGAAGTCTCTAGCTAGCAACTTGCCAGCAGAAATAACATCTTTCAGGTAAGAGTTCTTACGGTAGGTTAGAGATGCCTGGGCCCTTTTTTGGGTACATGTTGTATAGCACTGTATCCTAGGTAAAACTCTAGTAAAGTATTTCCATTGTAGCTGTGTAAATTCATCCTGTCTAGATTTAGTCACTGATAGCCCCGATCACTGTTTCAAGCTGTCATAAGCATATTTACTCCTTCTTCCACATCATGTAGAATACAATGTTTATAAAGAATCAAATAGTTCTGATAAGTTCCTTGGTTTAATATAAAATGAGTATTTTGGAAGGTTTTTTCAAAGTCTCTGGATCCAAGATGTTAAAATAATGTTATTTATTACAGTTATAAGGAAATGGATCAAATAATCAGTACCACAATTAAAGTTCTTCACACTTTCACATTTCTTATTAATCTGCTATGCTTAAGGAAAGGAATGAAAACATGGTCTGGTAACTGAACTCATTTGCACAAGTTCAAAGACTGATATATAACTCATTAACAGGATTTGTCATACTTCTGTCAGAGTAACCAAAGTAAATTCTTTCAAGACTTCGCTTGTATCCAATGCAAATACTAAAAATCTGAACAAGTTGAATATTTAACACTCCCCCCTCCTACTCTATCCCCAAGAAAAGCTTTCTGCTGACAAATTTTCCTCACGTAGAAAGGTAGTTTTGGAAAGTCATCGTAAAACTGTTCCAGGAGGAACCATGAACCACGGCCTGAGACTTAGGTTTGCCTTCAAGATGACCAAACAGAAGGTGCTCAGAAGACTGCAGCATCGTGAGATTGAAAACACTCACGGTCATGCCCAGATAATCTTCTCTTGGGATGCCTGTGGTCTGCAAGGTGAAGCGTTACGCTGTAGCCTGCCAAAAATCAGCAGTTTGTCAGTGTACTTCACCTGGCCGAGAGACATAAAAGCCTGACGAGTTTCAGAGTAACAGTGGAGCAAAACCTGGCCTCATCACCGCCCCAGTGGGGTTTGTCCTGGCAGAACGGCATTCTGCTCCCGCCGCTTTCCTTCTGCAATTATTAATCTCCAGAGGACTGGTGCAGCTTGGAAATTTTACAGCACATTTATGAGCTCAAGGCCAGTGCACAAGGTAAGGGGGAGGGATGGGGAGCGGAGCAGCAGGGGCCAGGGCAACACCCCAGTCCTTTACTCTAGTGAAGACCCCAGGTGCTGTGGGCACCCGCTGAGAATGAAGAAGGTATTTTCAGCAAGTTACATGAACTTTGCTTGGAAATAATCCTTCTCTATTAACCTCTGGCTAATACAGGAGGTGAATAATAAATATCCAATGCCCAATTCCATTCCATACACCTCCCTCTAGCACGGAACTAAAAAAACCTCTTGCTATTCCTCTGTTTTTTAATCCACCCTAGACCCTCTTAACTACTGGGTGGTCCTTTAGCCTACCCTGCCACCCCACAGGTTCCCAGCTGCTTGGGTTTGGGTTTGCTCTCCTGATCCCCTGCCTCCCCCACACTGGACCTCTGTTTTCTAGGGTCTCCAGGCCCAGGAGCAGCTTGTGGGAGGCTCAGCGGTTTCACCACCACATTAGATTCTGAAGAGCAGGTGTGGTATTAACCTTCTTCCTCCGCCGCTTCCCCCAAAACTGCACTAAATCTATGTATTTTCAGAGAGTTAGGTTCACCCCTATGAAGGCCAGATATTTAACTTGTGTTTAAGTAAGAAAGCAAACCCTGAAGGAACCAGCAAATTAGTTTCCCCACTCTAAATATGCTTTGAACCTGCTTCTCAAAAATTGTTTGCACTCAGTCTACCTTTGAATCTATTTTTATTTTCTATATACATACAGAGAAAAAATTGAATGGAAATAAATGGAAATATAGGCACACACATTCACACCCTGTATCTATATTATGGATATACCACTCCCAGAATTACTGATTGATCCGGTCTGCTATCTTAGCACTTGAAACGGATATGCTGACACTTTCCAGAATGGGGAGATGGCAAGGGATAGGGGATTACCAGCACGCAAAAAATCCCCATACCAGTGCTCTGAAAGTCACATTTTGGGCATTGCATATTTTAAACGTATACGCATAAACTTAAGTATGATGGGGAAAACACCTTAAAAAAAAAAAAAAAAAAAAAAAGGAGAACCTTGGAGCTGCGCTTGGATGCTTTCCTCTTAAAGCTTATAGGAAACTAACCCCAAACTTGAGCAAGCCTCATGATACAATGCTGTTCTTGTCATGAGTTCTGAATCAGCTCCGCAGCACATAGTGTATGTATTGAAAAACAGCTGTTGGGTGACAGACTGCTAGCTGGGAAGTTCAAGTTGAGTGAAGTGGTTAACCTACATCCCTTCCCCACTGATAAAGTGCTTTGATAAGCAAGCCATACTAGTGAAAGCTAGCAAAAGAGCCAGAGCTGAGACTTTCAGGAATGAATGTAAGACTTGTTTGGTGGAAGCAACCTGAATCTCTTGCACAGCCTCCTCCAGTTGTTTTTTACCCACCCGTCCCCAGTCATTTTTAGTACACACTCCTTTCTGTTTGCAGCAGAATCAATTCTTTGATATGTCACAGCAATATCCTGTACATATGGGAAATAAAAACAGAAAACTCTGCTAAAAAGTCTCCCTTGCTGTAACGTTTTAGAAAAGTGTTTTCTGCAATTCAAAAAGTTACTAGTGGTGTAGCATTAAAAAAAGGTCTATATTGGAAAAAGCAGGTCTGGACTAACCACAAGCAAGAAACACATGGGCATAATATTTTTTGCCTTTTTATTAACAAAAAGTAATTCAAAGGAAAAAAAAAAAAGATTTCTTGGGATTAATTTCTGAGCTTCAGCTAAGCACTTTTGGAAATAAACTTGTTAATTAAGTACAGATGTCACGCAGGCATGTACAAAAAACCTATTCCTCCTTTCACAAATCTTACATTTTAGAAATATGTCCACAAGCTATACTTATTACAAAAAAATCCTAGTAATGAAAAGATATTTTTCTCCTAGCATGTCACCTAAGTTGTTTAAATAGTTCTTACATACACATAAATTTATATAAGCGTTTCTATCCTTCCAACACAATAACGTAAAATTCCAGTTCACAGTTGGAAGTAGGCATATTCCAAACTCTGTCTCCCAAATAAATCATTACCTACATAATAAGGCTGAAAGTTTGCAGTACTGGAGATATACACTGGCATGCTCTGAATATTTTTCTTCCTCAATGTTCTGGTCTTGGTGTCTCTATAGCTCTGGCACTCAACCCCTTTGAAAACTGAAGAAATAAATTACCTAGAAATTGTTGCTTGACCCCAAAAGAACCAGGCTGTTGCTGTAAGTTAGCATACAGTTATTTAGCTGGTTTTGCATCGACAAGCGTGTTAGCCTACATGTGGAGTAAGATGTATTCCTAGATAAAAAATAAAAGCTTCCCCAGATATACTCTCCCACAAAACTTCGTAGCTGCTAATGCTGACTATTCTACAGATATAACACTAATGTAAAATCAGCAG
>NW_009611048.1:118846-127671 GCF_000690535.1 Cariama cristata | reverse complement strand
TTTTAGAAAATTTTAAAAGTTCTGCCAATGCAAGTTTATAAGAAATACTTTTTAAAAATATTTATCTTTTCTTAGCATTTTGACATACCATTGCCTGATCAAATTGATCAGAAGTAATTTTTCTGACTGCATGTAATCAAACAAAGAAACAAGTAATTTCTAAATATCTACACTTAGAACATTTGCAAAGGGGTCAAAAGATTACCAGATGGGGAATACAGCAATACAGACAGAATTCTGAAAAGTTAATCAGGAATTGTTTAAATGAAAAATCCTTCTAAGCACCCTCTTCAAAATAAGTAGCTAACCAGAATTGTTTGTTAGTATAAAGCATGTTAATTTTTCAGGAAAACTAAGTAGAAGAGTAAATGAAGAGTAATAACAGTCATCCCTATATTTTAATTACAAGCATATTGTTCTAACATTCAGAACATTTACAGTATTTGTTTTATTCTGTTCTTACCAAGAAAAGGGAGTGGTCAATCATTTTACTTTCTAAACTTTCTTAACCACCTTCATTAAAAACATGGTACAGCAAAACCAGAAAATGTTCTCTTTTGCAACAAAACAGAAATCTGAAGAGGATGGATTGTGTGCAGGCCTACTTTGAAACTGCTTTGCTTATTTAGGCAAAATAAATCCCCACTAAATTGATTACTATTATTAAAGCCAGACAATTACTTGAATCAATTTTGTATTGCACAGGGTAACAGAGGTCTTGCAGTACAGCCTGCAATACTGCAAGGTTCTGAATACTCCGATCATCTCCAGAGGGAAAAAGGACAATTTGGCTAAGGAAACCAAGAAAAAACTACAGCCCCATGTAAAGGATCAGAAGAATATTAAGGTGTACTAGGGCAAAAAAAAAACTCAAATGAAATTGAAACAAAAAATAAACACCACCACCACTTTCAAAATCTCATCCAAAAGTCTTCTTCACCAATACATTAAATAATGCATTGTAAATGCCCATGGTTTAAATGAAGGACTTGAAAATGAGGAGGGTCTTGAAACTTCGCCTTCAGCCAGCAGAGGTAGGAGGGCTCCTAGAGGAAAAGGGAACAGGCTAGAGATCATCAACAGCAGAGGAACTTCTCATGAACTTTCTGCTGTTACCCACACGTAGATATAGCCCACACGGCTGCTGAAAAGCCAGAGTTGGTGTCTTTTTCATTGATTTAGCCTTTTAGAAGCTGTTTTTACACAGAATCTACCTACTGGAGTATATATACAAAAGCTACAGCATTTGCAACACCCAGCAAAGTCAAATAACCCTTTGTTCCAGTATGTTATCTTGTTCTGGAAGAACGTGATCTGTTTCAGAGATACACAGTGAAAAACTGGTATATGTTTATAAGGCTACAGCACAAATCTGAGACAGGAGTGCTTCTGGTTCTTGAATGCTTCAGGGTCCAAAGAAACTTTCCATTTCAAAAGAAGTTTAGAAAGGCTCTGAAAGCATGTCCCCAGAGCAAAACTGAAATATCGTTGTAGCCTGCATAGACAAGCTCAAATTGAGCTGGTATGGATAAAAACAAACCACTGAAGGTAAGTTACAAACTAACATTTGCACCAAAAATCCTTGGACAAACAGCCTTGATAGCAGACTTTGATAGACAGAAAGCTTGCTAGCCCAAAGCAGACGTCCATGACATCACATCTCTGTTGTTACCCATGCTTGTGCTCACTAGGTCAGCTCTAAGAAAGCTGCACCACCTGTTTTGCAGTAAAGATATCCTGAAAGTCATAGCAGCCACAGACCTATCCCCATCACATTGACCCATCACAGACCCACTGATGTGATGAACCCCTGTGCTGAGGTATGAAAGGCGACTCTTAGATTTTACAACAAAACTTGCCAGGGTGAATTCTCCGGGACCTTCTTCAGCTAGTCCTGTATTATTATTAATTTTTTTAATGAGACAAATAAAATAAAAATCACAACCACTATTTTTACCCATACTGGAACGGCACCAGTTAGAGTAGAGGACAAACTCAGTGCAGTAATCCCAGAGTTTGCAAACTTCTCTCTGGGGACCAGATACACCAGTAATTGTTTTTTTTCATTGCAGTGACACAATTTACCCACATAAAATATTTTTTTCTGCAGGTACTTTATGAGTTAGTACTAAGCTTGAATGAAAAGCTCTGGTTCAGGCTACAAACACTGTGATGCTTATGCCTCCAGCCCCTAAGCAATACTCTTCAGCCTCTTGTCAACTGCCACCCGTTACTTGTTTTAAATTAGATTTTAAATTCTAGGTCAGGGTAACTGTGTTTTGCAAACCAGTAACGAGGCCTAACAAGATATCCTATACATTACTGTATAACAAATAATGAAGGGCTTCATCAGCTGCTTATAAAACAGCCCATGTCAGCAGGCATGATGCTGCACTGTTCTTGAAACTGCTGAAGTGGGATGACCAGAAAGGAGGGACAACCACCAAACTCTGGTACTCAGGGAAGAAAATTATTGCTGTCATGCAGCACATGCTTGTATCACTGAGATAGGGTGGAGAAGACTGAGCAGGAGAATGGACACTGAGGTCCTACTCCAGCCTGATGTTCACTTGTGGAAACACAAAGGAAGGGCAGAGATACCTATTGACGTCAAAACAAAACTTTCCTGTAGGAATTCTGTTCTCTGACCCCTGTGAGCTGGTAATGCCTGTAGCTTCCTGAAGTACTCACATCAAACTACTTTTGACCATGAAAAAATCATCTTTTAACATAAAATACCATAGTTATTGCAGGACCAAAACCAGAAGACAGACAATTTCCATTTCTTCTTACAAATGCAAACATGTTAAGTACCTAGAAGATTGCTAGAAGACCCAAATTAGATCTCCCTTCAAGACATCACAGTTTAAAGGCCTATTTTCACCAAGACATTGGATTGGACTTAGATTTACTGATTAGTCACAGCACATTATGGTTTGGGGGAATATTTCGGTATCTAACTCACAAATCAACAGCAGAGAGTTGTCCAGGCGCTTTAAGGGAAGCACACTAGGCATGTGTTTCTGTCTTCAAGGATTAGATCCTGTGAAAAATACAGCCCCGAGGACACATTAACACTAGAACAAAGTAGAGGCCACTCACAGATTTAAAAGGTAGTCCTGTAACTTAGAGTACTAGTCAGGGTGACCAGCAATGCACTTGGTCAGCTTTATCTATTTTTTCCTATTGGACAGCTTTCTCGTGAGATTTTTTTTTTTCTTAGACAGCTGGTCATTTTGCTGTCAAACTGATTCAGCTATTCAGTTCCTTCTACAGAGTTGGGAGTTGAGTGTGCTGCAGGAAAAAATGTTACCCAACATAGGCCTACTCGTCCTTACACAGAAAATGCAAATGCTCACTTTATCATTAAAAAAATAGGGAATAACTCAGAACTAGAGGAGTACAGATCATTCTCTAATTGCTGTGCCAGTAGAGGACATTAAAAACAAACAAAACCAAAACCCACAACCCACACAACTGCAATGTATGTCCTCTTCTCAATGTAACTCCTTCTAACACAAACGAAAACCGCATGGGAAAATGTGAAGGGGAAATTGGATCTGTAATATTTTGCCATCTCAGTATTTAATAAATTTTGAGGGATAAATCAATGAAGCAAGCAAAATTTCAGCTCTCAAAGAGGCAACATGTTTCTGTAAAAATATATAGCTATCTCAGCCCATATTGTATTACAAAAAAAAGTAAGGCATACTATGAAGCAGGTTTTCCATTACACTAGTGGAGTGCACATCTTTCAGTTGCTAGTTTTGAGGTTAAGACAAGCTTTCATTGATGACAATATTATGCTTGGGTGTGAAACCAGTCCTCTATACATCATCTTGCAAAACAAGCCTCCCTACCACCAATCCCACCTTTCTTCTTCGACAGCTAAAGATAAGTTACTTGCCTGTTTATTCTGACAAGAATAGGCTTTAGTGCTGCAATAATTACAGAAGAAATATGTAGTAAACAGAGTCCAAACATGATAGAATAAGGATTTCACCCCATTTTCTCACAGCACCTTTACGACATGCAACTATGTCGCAGCTTTACACATATTCGGATGGAATTAGAAACCATTTCTTTTAAGAATAGTGTGCAGAGATTGTGTAAAGTTATGGAGACCTACCCAGAGACATTTTTAACAATTTATGTGCCAGGATTGTGATATAACTGTTGACACGTCCACAGGGATTTTTAGAATTAAGATTTGGAGAAAGATATATTCTCTCAATGAACGCATAAAATCAGCCAGGTTATGTGAAAAATGCAATCTCAAAGATAGAACTACATATAATTAAAATCTCAGTAAAAAGAAACATCTGTAAGTCTTACTTAGAAAAATTATCTCCTCTAGTTATCTCTTCCTATTTTATGTGAAAGGGAGCATGCAATGCAAAAGAGCAACAGAAAGTTCATTCAGTCCACAAAACAGACACAAAATAAACTGAATATATTCATTCTATCATCTAGAGAACCTTACACATCATATTCTCTGTTAAGATATCATTATTATATGCAATTTACTAACTTCACACTTACTTTCTGATTTTGGCCTTTAATTTAATTTCATTTTATGCACTGAACTTTGCATAAATTTGTCCTTTTTGGCCAAATTAGAAAAAATGAGGACATCAGCAGAACCAATATTTCCTCACTTCAAGTTCGTTTGATTCATTTGTGTACCCTATATAGAGTAAGCCCACTGCCCACTGCCCATGCTATTTCTTAAGCCAAACAATTAATGTTACACTCTTAATCCTCCATATAGAACTAAGGGCATGTGCATGTTCATGTATAAAGTCTCCACTGCATAAATATTTTACAACAATAGAATAATACAGGTTGGAAAGGACCTATAATACTATGAAAGCAGGGCCAGCTTCTATCAGGTCAACCACAGCTTTGTCCAGGTACGTTCTGAATATCTCCAAGGACGAAATATCTGTGTAATGGAAAGAAATCTTATTTCATGTCTTTGCAAGAACTAGAGAAAAATTTAAAGTTAGCTACAAAGAAAAGGAGAAATATGTGCCTACAAAACACAAAAGCAACACTAGCAGTGATGCCAGGTCAGTTCCAAGATAACAAATATTGACTCTGCAGTCTGATGAAGGTCAATGCTTTTGGTCTTCTTGACAACATGCACCTGTCAGAAATTTCTCTGAAAATTCCGAATTCTGGGTCTAATAAACATTATGTCCAACACATTGAACTCAATCTGAGCTGAAAATGCTACCAAAGCCATTGTTTTAAGCCATTTTCCACAGGAATAAATGGGTGCCAAGAGGAGAAAAAAAATCTTAAACTTATTAACTTACTTTTATTAATCATCAGAAAAAAAAAGATTGAAGATCAATAATGCTTTTACAGCCTATCCTAATTACCTACTGCATCATTGGAGTCTAGATCCTAGATTCTCCCAGGTACTCACACACCTAACTTCCATGGAAATATGATTATTTTTACAAATCTGGCCCCAGGGAAAAAAAATTCCTCCTGAAACTGCTGCTAAAAGTCAGAAATTGGTTTAAAATCACACCTTCTGTTATCATACCACTAGTGTGCTCTCATTCATACAAAGGCACAGGCTTGCCCTGTCTCAAGCTTGCATCGTACCTTTCACTGTAAGGTTTTGTTTTCAGCTCTTCTTTGTCACACACTAACCATTTATTAAGCCAGTATTTTTCATACATGCATTCTGCCTAAGGTGGGGGGGGGGAGGGCGCGGGAGGGGTGTGTGTTTTTCTCAACTTCACCTTAAGATGTAGTTCAGGATTTTTGCAAAAATTGAAGCCAGGAAAACCTTTTTTTTTTTTTTTTTGGCCAATGTTTCTAAAATCCAAACCTACAGCCATTTTAGAAGAGCTACACTGCCTACAGAATTTCAAGTAGCAGCAATAAGATATGACTAGGTGGATTACAGATCAGAAATGCGGATTTGCTGATCCTATGGAAACCTATTCTTGCTGAGTTTTAAAACTTCCCAAATACTAGCACTTGCTCACAAGCTTGGATATTTCATTGGCCCATAAAAATACAGTTTCCAAAAATGTCAACAAATCAAGCCCAAATTCAAGCATCAGACCTAAGTAGCAGGTGACAATATACCCCAACCAATGTGTCGGATGAAGCCTGCAGAGTGACCAGCTTAAAGGAGGAAGATCTGGTGATATTCTAATTTGTTAGAACCAGATTAGCTTCTGTGTACCTCTCTTTGCTTGGAAGATGACTGCTATCCCACTCTTCCTATTTCTAATTCAAACTATTTGAATCACTGTCCCTGAAACATTCAAACCTTAAAGAGATGGAAACTCTTCCTTAGGATTAATGGAAAAGCAAATTTTATTAGCAGAAGTGATGTCTCTTAGCAGGACCTTAGCATCACCCCATGTCATCACCCCTTGACATGACTATGAAGGATCAATAGATGAGCTGAAGAGAACGAGACCACCATGGACAACATCACCACCTCTCTGCACACATATTTTTCTCTTCCCCCCATCCCTACTGCTGATCAGCTGACTACATAAGGGTGGTCTTTAGAGCACGGCATGCCAGCACACAATTTCTACTGTCCCCATGTCATGAAGCCAGCACTTTCCTCCTGTGCTCCATTAAAATTTACATTCAACTGTCATCTTTCCAAAAGCTGGTTGCCACTCACTCTTCTGCAGGAATTCCAGCATCACCGCCATGTCCCACATTCCCACCTTCCTCAGATCACCAGAGGGCAATGTAGGATGCACAGAGAGGGGGGAGAAATGTGGAGAACATTATTTCTCTGGACTGGCAGTCAGGAACACAGATGCTGGATGGGACAGGCTTAGAGCTGCTAGGAAAGGAGTTGGGTCTGCTTTTCCCAACCTTTTGTTACATGCCATTGCAATACAAAGGGCTTTTTTGCCTTTTCCTTTTATCATCCATACAGCAGTCAATTTAAACTTCCCCAAAGAATTACTAGGACATAGAAAGCAGCAGCGTGGGGCAGAATGGAACATCTTTCACAAAGCTTAAAATTAGTAAAGAGAAGAATTTCCCTGCTTATATCTACCACCCTTAATCTTCTTCAGTAATTAAAATATTGCAATTTATATTAAATGCCTGCAAAACCTGGAAACCTGTAATTTCAAAAAAGGGATGAATAATTATCTCAATTAAGATAGCAGAATTTCCTGCTGGGAAAATACATGAAAATAAATGAGTCACAGCCCTGAAATTATAATTTTTGGTCATGAAAAGAAAACATTTGCTGGATACAACTGTTTTAGGCTGTCACTTTACAGTGACCACTAATCCCTGTACAGTTTAATAGTAATTTTACCTCACTGCAGGGAGATGCTTTTCCAGTAAGCACATGGATTGTGAGTACTGCATCCAAAGCATGAAAGACATTTCCCCTCCCTTTCCAAGGGAAATCTCAGACAGAATCCTTTTCAAGGGGAGGGAAAAAAGAAAAAAGAAAAAAAAATAATCCTTATACCAGCCTTTTAATTCTCATATATGCCTCAGCTACTGGCTAGGCAAGCTGCAGAATATCAATTGCTTGTTTTTGTTACATTTGGAAAAATTCCAAAGATTAAAAAAAAAAAAAAGAAATTCAGAAGTAGTTTGAATGTGTTACAAAACTGATACCCAAGTCACACCCCAGATTACTGCCCTTATGCAATGGACATTGGCCAGAATCCATATAAAAACACACATCTCCTGGCTCCCTGCTCTAAAATTTGCTCTGTTCAGTTTGAAATCTGTGCTTTTATTCTTATAGCCAGAGTAACATTATCATATAACAGTGATAATACCTCTGCAGAAACTCAATACAGTGTATTTGCAAAATCATCCTCCTTTTTTCACACCCAAAAAGACATTATTCAATTATACATCTACTGTAGAACTAGCAAAATGGTTACAAAATACAAATTTAAAAGGCAGGGAGAAGAACATAATTAAATTTTATTTTTAATGGAATGTTTGCAAGAAGCAATACCAGTTGTCTGGCAGCTATGCTTATGATGCAGCTTTTAAAATCACGCTTACTTTTAAAAGATGGAATTTCTTTTACAAGTGTAAACTAACAAATATTTCTAATCAAATGCAGAGCAGTAAATAGAAGATTAAGTCTGCAAGTTTGCTCGCTTGTTTTCTTCGAGAGAGTTAACTATTACCAAAAATGAAATATACAATTTACGCTCATATTAATGCATTGGATTTTTGTAATATCTCACACTTTTTTTTTGACAGCCAAGGAAGGGTTTTGCAAAATATCAGCGCTATTATTTTAAATACATCCCTGCAACATAAGAAGAAAAAAATTAACTACCAGCAACATATTTAAACTGTCGTACAAATTTGTCTATTTCATTTCAGTTTATGTGATTTCTGAATCATTTTACAGAATATAAAATGTTTTTGCTGTGAACAGTAGTGTGTAGAGTTAATAACCATTAATTCAGAGTAGTCTCTGTATTTGACTACTGTTTTCAAAATTACTGTGTGTTGTGATGAAAAAAATTAGGCTTTTCTACAGCAGAAAGCAACATGACTTGACAGGCATGCTGCACATTAAAGGCATCATCCAAGAACATTTTTAGTCTTTCCAAAAATCATACTAATGGGAACCATGATTTTTATTGGAAAGTAAAAAATTTGCTTCATGTGGGTTTCCTTGGAGAAATAAACAGATTTTTGTAAGCTTCCTCGGGAAATGTATACGTACTTAAAGGTCCAGAGTTTTAAATGTGTGAATGCCCAATGCCAGGCTTGAAGGACACAAGAGTCATTTTCAGCACTTCTCTTTCTGCTCCGCCAGCATGGAGAAGACCAGG
>NW_009611048.1:97966-118815 GCF_000690535.1 Cariama cristata | reverse complement strand
GAAAGAGAACATTTCTGTAAACACATAACTTGGGATTTTTATGGTGATGTTTGTATTTGCGTTCATACCTAGTTGATAAAACCATGGCAGTCGTATGATCAAACATTTACAAAGGCACATACCAAAAAAAGATCAAAACAACCAGTGAGATAGGAGGTCATCAGTTGATGCGAGAATCTTCCTCTTGGCAGAGGCCAGCTGTATTTCTTTTTTAACAAACAAATAAATAAACCTCAACTTGTAATATCAAGCAGATATCCAATTTCCAAGCTATAGCGCAGAGTGAATTCTATGCAAAGGCAAAAAAAAAAGATATTTTTTGAAAGTTTTGTTTCAAGCCATTAAAAGTAACCCTTTGGAAGAAAAGGTCCTAATAAGCTGAAGCAACTCCATGCTGCCCTCAATATACATTTTAGAAAGGGCAAGGAATACAATGGGGAAAAAATATTAAAGTGTTATTGAGTGTGTTTTTTGGGTTGGTGAATTTAAATATGACAAGGGCTCATTTCAGCTAATGTTAGGTTTGTTTCACTCACATCTGTATAGCTTACAAATCAAAGTATGGCTTTTCAAACGCTGTCAGTATAACAAACTAGATAACACTTAGCACAAATTAGAGTAAAAAAAATAGTTAAAGTTAATAGCAGATTTCTAGAATTAATGATTCATGTCATTAGTAATGCACTAAAAAAGAAAACTTCTCTGAAAAAATAATTTTTGACACATTGGTACTGATACTTCCAGAGCATCTTCAGACAATGCTGAACTAAAAAACAGTGCAGAATCTGCAGCACTGATAGATAACAGTAATTTCACAGAAAAATTAAATTTAGTCACTCTGAAATTACACTGAAGTAGCTGAAATCAGAAAGACCCTAAGCACAAGAGGAATGACACACAGTGTTACCAAAAACAACGAACTACGCTCTCTCAAGCCATTCACGATCTTTGCTACCAAACCCAAGCGGTATTGTGCAATAAGGCGGCCACAACTAGTGAACAAAGACTCATTTTGCTCATAAAACGTCTTAATGCAGTTCTTAAATAGATATTATATTTTATTTTCTACCTAATCATTCAATGTTTATTCCAGTATTTAATAATCATTGCATTCTACGTTTTCAATGCAGAATGCCAAAGGCTTAACTTGTTCGTCAAGGAACGGAAAATCATTTTTGAAGTCATGGCTTTAGTAGTACCAGTCTGAATTAAATTAATAACCTATCCAGTTAAACTATTTAACAAATTTCAGAAAAAATATATTCTGAGTTTCAGAACACATGCATACATGATTAGTTAGAAACACACACATACGTACCTCCATATCACCAAACATTGAGTTTGCTACACAGTTCATAACCATGACGTACAGAGTTTAGAATTTAACCAGGTAGAACAAACACTTCTCCTCTAGGGTAAGCAACAGAAAGTCTTTATTATTATTATTTATTGTACAGTACATGTATAATATCTACATTACAAAAACATAATCCCAAGTGTCACGTCATATAATTTGGAGAAAAAACACATCAGTGAAGCATGTTTTCTATTTTCTCCACGTATTGCGAACATCTTCAAAATTCAGTAACTATCTAACAACTTCTTGCCTTTCCTAGTCTGCCTCCTTTAAAGGTCAAGGCTTTGTCACCTCAGTCTACGCAAGCCTTCACCTGACTGCTAACAGCAAATCCATGTTGCAAATCCATGGTGTCAAAGGATACCCAATTCATAGCCAGTAGCTGCAAAACTAAAGGTCTGCCCTAGCCAGAATTTGGGAAGAAGGTTACCAAAGGGCTAGGAGGGAAATTCTGTCGACACATGGTGCCAAAAAGGACACAGAGAGCACAACAAACCTCCATTATGGCATGTTGGCAAACAAAAATTTCACAGCGCTTAGTGTAATAACCTAAAATCTAGTACATAATGTTGCCTTTATGTATGCCTCTCTCACAGGGAATTTTTGTAGGTATTAAGCGTAAGTCGTCCATTTCTTAGTCTCTCAGTTTACAACAATTACCTTATTGTCACTTGGTCCACTGTGCATTGTAAGTCTGATTTCATGTAACAATTTTGATGCATGCTGTCATGTCTGGGTATGACAACTCTGGTATTGGCACTGTTCAAAATTCTACCTCAGAGATGACAGATTGTCCCCCCTTCCCTTCCTCTTTCCTCATTTCCACCTCCATGGATGGCAGGACATTGTAACCCAGGCACCCTCACAGAAGAGTGATGACATCATGACCTTTACTTACATTCGCTGCCTGAGATGCAGGACCTGGTCAACGGTTTAAGGCGTTGAAAGGTATTGCTGGTTCACTTCAGTGCAGGTGTTTCAGAAATGATCTATCACATTTACAGGGCCAGACTTGGTGAAAAGCCAGTCACTTAAAATATTACATTAAAATGTGCTTCTAGTCATCATTTCTAAAATGTTTTCCTCAAATTCTATTGGGAATAATTTGAAAGGTATATTTTACACTCAGAAGCAATAGGACACCGGGTGGTTTTAACTTTTCCTGATTGGTTTGTTTTCTATTCAGACTTTGTTTCTCCATTGGTTTAAGCTCCGCAGCTTAATCACAAGGCAAACCAGCCAAGTAAAAATAAACACAACAAAAAGAGGAGAAAAAAATATTTCTAAGAAAAATACAGAGAAATAGCTAACATTTCAGGGGTTTAGTATGAAATAAAATTCCTTTTAAAGTTGCTATTATCAAAGGATATATATCTTTTTATCCAACAGCAACAGAAAATAGGATCTTTAAGCAGGTAATAATCTTGCCAAAAAAAACATGCTGGAAAACCTAAGAACTTTTTATAAGAAAGATCATGTTCTTGAATCACGTTTGGCCAAAATCCTGCTTTAGAAGTGACTGTGTAGACTAGACTAGTAGACTAGTAGAGGACTAGCATTACTAGACTAATACAAAAGGAAAATTATAATCATATCTAACATTCAAATTATGACTAAATAACTGCTTTGCATAAAGACTCTTACTAAATAGGAATATGTAATGAGGTCATTTTGAGGATCAAGTTAGCTTCCAATCATTCCTTTCAAAAGTTTTCATGAAAACCAGTGAAAAAATAATGAATAAAGCTCTCAAAGTGATTCCTGTATTTATTTTGTCCTAAAGCCCTGTGGACTGCAAATCATGGATGGCAGTAAGAAGCTGCCTCTCTTTTAGTAATTGGACTGTTCCACAGAGAAAAAAACCTAACCAGAAAAAAAAAAAAACCACAACAAAAAATCTTAATTAACCTCAAATATTGATTTTTAACTTAAAAAAATATTTGAATCTGAAATTCCAAGGACTCGTGCAAAGCATTTGACACTGTCCTGCACGACATCCTTTTCTCTAACTTGGAGAAACATGGATTTGATGGATGGACTACTCAGTGGGTAAGGAATTGGCTGGATGGTCACACTCAGAGTTGTGGTCAATAGCTCAATGCCCAAATGGAGACTGGTGACGAGTGGTGTTCCTCAAGGGTCAGTATTGGGACCAGCACTGTTTAACATCTTTGTCAGCAATAGGGACAGTGGGATTGAGTGCACCCTCAGCAAGTTTGCCAATGACACCAAGCTGTGAGATGCAGTCGACACACTGGAGGGAAGGGATGCCATCCAGAGGGACCTTGACAAGTTTGAGAAGTGGGCCTGTGTGAATCTCATAAAGTTCAGCAAGGCCAAGTGCAAGGTCCTGCATTGGGTCGGGGCAATCCCAAGCACAAATACAGGCTGGGCAGAAAATGGACTGAGAGCTGCCCTGAGGAGAAGGACGTGGGGGTGCTGGTTGATGAGAAGTTCAACATGACTTGGTAATGTGCACACACAGCCCAGAAAGCCAACTGTATCCTGGGCCGCATCACAAGAAGTGTGACCAGCAGGTCGAGGGAGGGGATTCTCCCTCTCTATTCTGCTCTGGTGAGACGCCCCCCGCAATACTGCCCTCAGCTCTGGGGTCCTCAGCACAAGAAGGACATGGATCTGTTGGAGCGAGTCCCAGGGAGGGCCACGAAGATGATCTGAGGGCTGGAGCACCTCTTCTATGAAGACAGGCTGAGAGTTGGGGTTGTTCAGCCTGGAGACGAGGAGACTCTGGGGAGACTTTAGAGCAGCCTTCCAGTACCTAAAGGGGCCTACAAGAAAGCTGGGGAGGGACTTTTTACAAGGGCATGGAGTGATAGGACAAGGGGCAATGGCTTTAAACTGGAAGAGGGAAGATTTAGATCGGATATTAGGAAGAAATTCTTCACCGTGAGGGTGGTGAGGCAGTGGCACAGGTTGCCCAGAGAAGTTGCAGATGCCCCATCCCTGGAAGTGTTCAAGGCCAGGTTGGATGAGGCTTTGAGCAACCTGGTCTATTGGAAGGTGTCTCTGCCCATGGCAGGGGGGTTGGAACTAGATGATCTTTAAGGTCCCTTCCAACCAAACCATTCTATGATGATGATACCTCTCTTTTTGACTTTTGCTTGAACAAAGTAAGTCAGGGGATTTACCAGGCAGATTACTGTACTTGATCACACAACATTATCATTTGTTTTTCACAAACAAGTGGAAAAAAATGAGGCAATTAAGTGTGACAACTATGTTTTCTTACAAGTGACAAGAAAAAAAGATCTGATTGAGAGAAAAGTTGCTGTATTCTGAATTCTTGCATATTCCTCATTAATATTAAGATAGTCTTTTCTTTCAAAAAGAAAGTCTGTTCACAGTTAAGATTTCCAAAGTTACATCTTCTTTTGGAAATCGATCTATTTACTAAACAAGTGGAGATAAATCAACAGGTCCAAAGAAAGTACAATCCACAGCCAAATGTAGTCAAAACCATGCTGCACACCAAGAAGTGTTACACTCTCCCTCAGACAAAAATTAGGGGAAGGATGTCAGCAGGGGTAGGCTGAAGCTCTGTACTGAGATGGTGGTTCCACCGTCTAGCTGGCACTGCCTCAGTCTTCTAAGTTTGGGCACCTCAAATTCCCTCTAGTTCCCCAGCAGGTATTTTACCCTCTCCATTGAATATATACGGAGCTTGGGTACCCAATGGACATCTTTTGACTTTCTCTCAAGTTAGATGATCAGAACAAAACAACAGGGCTACTCTTCACTCCACAAAATTCTCAAGCAACAGTTGCAGTGCAACTGCAAGAAAACACAGGATAGCTTTTCTAAAGAATTTAAGCATGTGAAAGACTTAAGGCTAATTTTGAAAGTAATCATGTCCCTACTAGAGCTGTTCTCTTTAATTGAGTGGGATTTTCCTTTTTTTACTCCAATCTATATAAGTGGGAACATTTCATTTCAAATGCCCAAAGAGATTGCAGATTTGATTTTTCAACAGGGCATAACCATTCACTGTTTAGTGTTTGCAGTTTTCTCTGCTGAAGTTGATTTCAGGCTACTTAAATCAGAAAGGCCATAATACAGATTCTGTTGCAATTCCAGCTATTCTGTTGTCCAGGGTTTAGAACTGCAATTGTTTTGTTAAGTCACACAGTGGTCTTACTCAATATTGTGAACGCCTGTATGGCTTAATGCCTCTGTCTCTAAAACATGGCCACAAAGTTTTGACATGTCAGACTTCTAAAACTACTAGATTTGACATTGTGCTTTGATGTGGAAGCTACATTTTCCGTAGATGTCTCATGAAAACATCATGAAAATAAGTGTCACTCCTACCCTTCAATTGATATTTTTCGGGTAGTACAGATGCAGCATTAGATATTCTTTAGAAAGTCCTCTGCTGAGGAGAGAATCAGGTTAAATTTTAAAAGTGCTGCATACACATTCAACAATGTCTGGGATCTTACCTTGGAGAAATTGATCAATTTAAAATTAATAGGAAACGTGCCACTGGGTATGATGGACTTAGAAATTTCATTATCTTTGCTCTCCTATGTGATAGTAATACTGGTATTTAATCTACTGTTTCACAAAACACTTTTCTATCATCTCAAAATGAGTGTAAAAGCAGCTCTGATATTTTGATTATTTGTAATTTTCTTGTTTTCAATATAACTACTAAAATAATAAACAAAAAATATTTTTTCTCAACAGGTATCTCCACTCACTCTGTTGTTACAATGGCCTTTCCAAGTCAACTTTCCTGCCCAAAACATACTGCCATAAATTAAATATGTACATAGTCCTTATTGAAATAATTTCCAAAACAAACGTTAGAAGACGTATCCTAACTGTTCTTATGGAAAGATTTATGACCTCGTTTTAATATATTACTCCAGCTTTAAGTCAGTATCTTTTCCTGCATACAACAGAATTATGAAGTTTTTTATGTTTGCAAATATGAAACCTAAATTTATATCTCTCATGCTTTTTTAATTCCAATTTATCATTTAATGGCATTGTACATGTTGCATGGAATCTTTTAGACACATTTGCTGATACAGAGAAATAATTTGGTTTTTTCAGATTTATATGGTCATCTTGTATGTTTCTCTTTCCACCTAGTGATCTTCATATTAGCATAGTAACTCCAAATGTTCTTTTGATTGCTAACGTATATACCACATACGTAACTATACAGCATATGTACTATACCCTTAAAGTAGATCATATGGAAGAGCAAATAGACATCCCAGTTGCTTCATTCCCCTACTTTATTTGTAAGTAACAACTCTGTTTTGAATTCAGCTTCAGTGGTCAATTTTTCTCTACTTGATTCAATTTTTCACTGCAGATTATAATCAGCTGTTTCTTTTTAATTGAATTTATTTCTATGAAAGCCAGAAAAAATTTCTCTACCAGTTGATAGAGCAGCAATATGCTGAGATCTTTGCCCAGCTTACACAGCACCTGGATTGAAAAAAACAAGTTACAATGGCATAAACCAAGTACAAACTTCTGCTACATCAGGTCTTTTCACAGGTCACTGTACACACCAATGGCTTATTTCCAACTCATTCCATGCCACTCCAGTTCAAGCAACTTAAAATCACATAAGGGCAACACACAGCAGTTAAGAAATGCATCTTAAATTCAAGCACTGGCTTATTACATGGAAATTCATTCATCTGCCTACATCTTTGTAAGGAAGGTTTACAAAAGAACATATGTAAAAGCAAAGGTAATCAAGAGAGGACCACCAGAGGTAGTTATTTCTGGTATTCATCCTGAAAAGCATTTAGAGTGTTCTCTTATGCTGTGGATTTTAATAACAGCAGAGTTTTAAGAGCACATGAGTGTTCAGTAGAGGAACAGTGAAACATATCCCATGTTTTAAACATCAAGTTAGATTTCAAATCTAGGTATTATAACATCATTAGCATCATTAAATTTAAAAGCTAGAGTTGCTGCTAACATATTACAGAAGTTACTTTGAACAAGTCACAAAGCTATACAGTTTTGAGAAACTTTATAGTCAATTTCTGAATGTTAATCTTTGGCAATACCTTTTAAATTTGTCTTGAAAGCAGAATATCAACACATACGCCCCGCCAAGGTCCAGATATTTGAACACATTCAAGAACCTAGCAATAGAAATTCCATAACTAAAATACGTATCTACATTTATTCTGAAATCTTAGACAAGCAAGATTTATTAAATGGTTCACAGAGCAACCATCCTAAAAATAAAGCATCAGAAAGCCAGTGCAAGACAGGTCCTAGGCTGCAACTGTTGGAAACAAGCTACACAACAGATATGTGAGACAACAGTAAAAATGGATTATAAAAGGATTAGACAATTTCACAGAAGCCAAACTTGTCAATAGCAATTCAAATAAAGAGAATCTGGACACCACATTAGGTTTGGGAAATCACCAATTCACTCACTGCCAATTTCTTTTTAATTCAGTGACCTGCCTGGCCTGGGACCTCTTTCCAGTTCCCTGCTAACTCAATAACATATTAATTTATTTCATGCTGCAGATACAGCAATTAATTACAAACCCTGGATTAAGTCCACAGTATCAAAATTTAACAGTATCTGGTCTTGACATGCACAGATCCAAAAGAGACTGGGTTTCCTGTTTCTACATTAGTGTCTGCTTCTCGTATTGCAACTCAAGAAGTTTCTGGTTTGCCTTACCTATTCAGGACTTTTACTTAACTCACAGAAAATTTGGTTCTTACTGTCCACTTTTAAGCTTTACCTTTTTTCTGTTCCTAAGTTGAGAAACTGAAGAAGCTAACTTTATGCAGAAGTTTTCTACAGTTTAGGAGTTCAATATTCACCCAACTCCTCAGACTGCTCCTCACTGCCCATTCTGCTTCAGCATTTCAGCATTTTTTTTTTCCTTTAAATCTAGTTCTCTTTTTTATAACACTACAACGGAGCGTAACGTAACCTGAACACAAGGCATCCTGAGTAGGTCATTAACATCTCACTAATAGCATTTGAATTAAGACTTCATGGTTTGTTCATTTTAACAGAAAACTAGATTCTAACTTTTATCCCTTCCTACCCCAAATTACCTCTCAGGTTTCAAAATACCCAGAATTATCCAGGTAATCCTTTGCTTTATATCTTGTACTATACCTGCCTGAAAACTTGAGACTATCAAAAAAAATGGGGACAGTGCTTAATGCAACAAAATCAACTGCCCAACCCTAACAAAAGAAGAAAACTACAAATACTTAGTAAACAGATGTTGGAGTTGTATAATTTAAACTCCCTTCCCCACTGTCAGAGGGCAGTTTTAGAGGCACTGTTTCAATAAATATTGCTGAAGAAAACAGAATTTAAATATTTATTTATAACTGTATATTCCAAACTAAGGGTGAAAGGGAAAAAAGCATGCACACCTAAATATAACATGTAATTTACTGTGGGGGAAAAAAAAAAAAAAAAAAAACACATACAAAAGGAAACTTTTTAACTCCTGTTATACAATTTGTTTCAGAAACATACTAACAACGTCGGGGGGAAAAAAAAAACAAAAACCTTGATGCCATTTATAAGGCTAACTCTTGCAGGCATGTTCCAAGTCCAATAAAGAAGGTTAATGATACAATGGCAGTCAGAAACATGCGAGTCAAAACACAATCTAGGAGGAACAAAGCAGCCCATACAACCCAAATTTCTGCAGCACTAAATAATATCCCACCTGTCAGTATGTCAAACAGCTTGGCATGTTTCCATTACAAGACAAAAGTCACTTTTGTTCGTGTGTCAAATGTGCTCTGAGCAAAAGGGGAAAAAAAAAAAAAAAGAGAGAAAAGCTTTTGGAGAGTAAAGACAGTTCTGAGAGGTTAAAAACCCCGAACTGATAAATAACAATCATTCTTATCACCTTTTTGTTTATGTTCAAAAATAGCATTTTGGTCAGCCAGATGTTACAAATATAGGTACAAACACACATAATGAACAAATTAGACATCACTGATGAATGGAAGATAACACAGGGTGGAACATACACTGCAACTTAAAAAATTATCTGCAATTTACCAATAGGATCCAAAGAGAAATGTTTGTATGTTAGTACTTCGTTTTCCATTCGTCTAAGATTTTTTTGTGTGCTAATTTATATTTTTCCAAAGATCAGGGAAGGGGAGAAGGGTAGAAAGAGGATGGACAACATGATTTAGTGTTGCCTTTTGATTGCTTAATATAATTTCACAAAATAAACTTATTTTTTTAATTTATTTTTTAAAAATAATCTCTTTCATTTATTTTGAATACAAACATTGAACTTGGACAGCGACAGAAGAGATCACTTTTGTGTCAATTCAAGACGAGGTCCCTTACTAAGGAAGCTGGTAACCTGTCACCAGTTTTAAAACCCTTGGTTTATTACAGTCTGTAGCAATGACAATAATTACTTTATTCCCGAGCACTTGGTCTGGAATAAAGAGATGACAATAATTACTTTATTCCAGAATCTACTTGGTCCAGGGGATGAGAAAAAATCAGGCTTGGAAAACGTAAATGGAAAGATAGATGGCAACACTTTACCATTCTGTCCCTGGATGTCAAAGAACTTCACAGCTGTGAATTACAAGCCTCATCATGGGAGACAAGTAATATCTACTGACAGTCATTCCTAATATCAAAACAAAAGCCTGTCCCAAATTCATTGAATTAGTTTACAATAAGGAAAAAAATTAACCACGGAAGAATACAAAAGAATTTTTAGAATTACAAGAAAGCAATTTAAATTATCTAAAATTTACTACACTTAGGTTATCCTTGAATAACCAAGAATCCTGTGGTTGCTCTGTCTCCTTTATCTCAGCCATAGGTTTCCAGATGAGCCTCAGGGAGTTTTCAGCTTCAGCTGAGCCTGGAGCCCCCTGCCAAAGGAGCAGGGAGAAGCACTATTAGCTCCCTGTCCAAGAAGCTTCTGCAAGATCCAGCAGAGAAGCCACTCACACAGCTACAGAGGTCCTGCTGCACATAAGGCTGTAAAAACGTGCAATGCAAGCATGCTCGCAGAGCAGCTTAAGTTACAAAAGTAACCTCTCTTGTCTTTGAAGCAACTATCTTAAGTTGTACTTAATTTAGTTTACTAATTCTATAAATCAGAGTCCTACTCTATAAGACCTGTAGGCATTAAGCAGCTTTGTAAACACACTAACTGGAACCATCAAATCCATAACCTTTCCAGTCGACTGTTTTAATTCTTAGAGTGACTTCTCTCTCTAAAAGGCTACTCTAAGAATTTTAAGTAATATTTCCTACTGCTGTTTAAATCACTTCTGGGTGGTTCTCAATAATGGCATCAAGATTCAGATTGTGAGATTCACAGAAAAAAAAGATCTTTTTATTTGTGGTGATCAAAACCCACAAAAATACCTAATCAAATGAACTGTGGAGTATTGCCTTCATTCAATAGAAAACTGAGAACTAAACAAACATGAGACTATTTAATATTACCTCAAATAGTCTGTTTGAGGTGTGTTAGAGTAAAGAAAAATGCAATAAAAAAAACCAGACAGAATCCTAGATCCTGTAAATAAGAAGATAGGCCATCCACAGAAAAATGTCAATTTAACAGAAGAAAAAACATTCCTCATACCTTGCAAAATAACTAAGCACAGCTTAGGCAAGTTCGTAAAGCAGCTACACCTGGACACTGGACAAGGTAAAATACGATTCATAATATACTATGTAATATTATGCAAGAAAGCATGGGTTCAATAATAATGCTCAGTAATGAACCAAATCCTTTCACCTTTTTAGATGGATGTTTCACCTAGAATATTTTCAGAACACTGGCAATCAAAGGAACTCTACTTCTGGAAACAGCGACAAATACCTGATCTCATGAGTGTATATCCTGTGAAAAGGAGTCATGAGGAAGTCAAGAGGACGACTACTACTACACCCAGTGCCAGCCACTAAACGGCTATTCAAGATGCTTTCACCTACTTAAAAAAAGCTAAAAAAGAAATGCTCTACATGAATTAACGTAGAAGTCAGACTGAAAAGTAAAGCCAAACCTCTTTGATCCTATAATTGCTGCATAGGAGCTAAATTTGTGGTTGTTTTATTTTATTATTATTAAGATACATAGGCAGCTCAGTCATATCACTAAACTAGATGAAAGGTGTTAGGAATGAATGAGATCATCAACTATCTCATAAAGGAAGTCAAAGTATTTATCCATTCAAAAAGAAAACTGCAAAGATTTAGAAGATCTTGATGGACTGATAAAAAAAAAGGTAATTCATGTCCAGGGCAGGGTAGCCTTTGTGGAATTAATCTTATCTAATTGGGGTCTCAGCAAGAAGGAAAGTTCAGCCATTTTGGAATTCAGACTTCAAATCAGAAGAAATTTCTATGGCAAGGCACAATCAAATTGTGTTAAAAAAATATATTTTAATAAACTGTCATATGTTTATTTCTATATTCTCTCTTACATAAACACATACTCATTAATTAGAAGGATTCTAAATTAAACAGAGTTGTGATCATCACAGGAGACCACACTTCTCAAAAAAAAAAAAAAGGAATAAAGCATTGATACTCTGGCTGAGTCAGGAGGCAGAGTAGTTGGCAATATAGTGTGAAAAAGACTTTGAAACTGCTATTTTGAAATATGTTAGTCTTTCTGCATCTATATGGAGCCATATATTCACTGTATGTGAAAAAAGTGAGAAAATGAAATCCCTGGCCCTACAAAGGTCATTGCAAAGGAGCATGGTGGGAGGGAGGGGATGGAAATCAGAGGGAAAAGGGGAGAGCTCATAAAATGTAAGGTTTAAGGAATTACACCGGAGCACATCCAAGATCAATATCCATTCAATTTCACAATTTTTGGGACAAGCAGCAGGTCCTTCACACTGCATGGAGTAAGATCATGAAATGCCAAGAACAACAGGCATAATTCTTTCAAGATCATTCCATCAGGATTTTGCAAACAAAACCAGATTGAAATATCTGAAAAAAAGTTGCTGAAGAGAACAAAATTTTCACTTTGCTCCTCTCTCACCACCAAGTTGAATCCGTTTCCCCCGTCTCACAAAGACCTTCTAAAAGACAAGGAAAGAAACCGGCAACTACCTCAGCTAGGTGAAAAACTGAACAGTTCATTGGTCATCTGTTTAAACATTTTATACGAGCCTTCCCAAGATTTTATTGGTTCTCTGTACGTACTTTTACTATCAGAGGCTCCCTGATCCTGCAATATTAGCTAATGGTTATGGTTTTACACTGTAATGTTTATATCACGCTGTCAGCGCACAGAGAAAATGAACACAACTCCCACCTACAGCCTCTGCTGTTAACTTCTGCACATGGCACATGCGTGCAGGACTCACAAGAACACCTCTGCTGCACCCCTGGATTCGCTGAGAGGCCTCTCTCCAAACATTCAGTTTCTGTGGTATCCCAGTAGGGCAGAACCAGGGTTGAGTATAGGCACAGGATGCAGTAGTCTAGAGTTGCAGATTGCTCGGGAGGAGCAAAAAAAAGCCCCAAGTGAGGGCATTCGTGCCCATATGTTGTGTTACATCAGACGGCTGGAGAGTCAAGTGGGCTGCTGCAGCCCCAAAGGGAGAGGTCTGGATGAGGCAGCAGCCTTTCCTGACTACAGAAGGAGATGTAGCCATCTCCCACTCCCACCTGTGGTGACAAAATTAATTTCTGCCTACACCACACAGAAATTTTGCCCCGTCTCTGGTAGAACAATATACCTGTAAGTCCTCAAAGAAACAATCAAAGGACATCAGGACCCCAAAACATTAAGGCATATGAATAACAGGTACAGATGAGACTGCTCTTACCTGGTTTCAGAATGCCATTCTGTTCATGGCCAGAAAGAGTTACATATACTATCAGATCCCCTGGCTTTTACACCTTTTCTTGAAATTCCAGCTCATGGCAGAGACATCCTCAAAGCTCATTAGAAAAATAATACTAATTAAAGTCTTCAAAGTTTTTTCCAGTTATGGTCATGATTTCCACCACCTGCCTCAATTTTGTACTCTTGTGATTTTCAAATTTGCCTTTTTAAAATCAGATTCATGATGCTCAACTACATGAGACTGTCCATACTGTAAAATTGTTAAAGGTTAACTTATATAAGTGATCAGAAAATGGAAGCAGCTAACCAGTCTATTTCACAAGTTTTAATGTAAGTTTTCTATTCAATGCTAATGCTTTCTTCCTTGAAAGTCAATTAGGAAAAAGGAAACATATTTTTCAGTTGCAGACCTATTCTAACACTGAAAATGTCAAGAAATCTGCTTTCATTAAAGAATTTCACAACTTGCCAGCTGCGATTGTCAACACAAGTACACATCTGCCTTCATTGTTTTTTGGTCTAGAGAGAGTAATACTTCCTTTATCAGGATTCTAAGATTGTATGCTATCTTACACTATGCATGTAGGATTCAAATTATGACCAGAAAACACAAATAACAACCCTAGTAAGCTAATGAAAGTCAGCTGAAAGGTATGATATCTTAAAACAGTCAAATGAACGTTGATTTTTTCAAAAAGTTATTTTACTTGTAATACAAGTTGTTTGATGAAGTTTAATTAGGACCAGAGCTGTGACCATGGTCAATTTTTTCATCTCAGTAAAAGCTCTCAAAAATTTTTTTGTCAAGGACACACCTTTTCATGACTGGTCTCAGCTGTTTTTGAGAATCAGGGGAAACTCAACAGGTGTTTTTGCATAGAAGAGTGACAAAAACATACTTCAACAGATTAAAATTTTTGGCAGCATTTTTGGCAACAAATAAAACATATTTGTCCTGTACCTGTGAAAACAGATAGTTTTTTTTAAAGAAGGTACAATATATGGAAAAAAGGTGTTCCAGTAGTAGAGAACTGCGTAAGACTGTGCGTAGAGCATCTGTTAAGAAAGCATCTGTTAAGAGCTAGCAGATCTTGATAAAACATTAATTCCCCCTAACATTGAGTAGAATATCACCTCCATCTGACAAAAATAGGGTTTTTATCTATGATACTTTCTTGAAAAGCATTACTGAAACACCTCAAAACCAGAACATGATTAGTCATCCTTACCCAATTTTAGCTCAAGACTCCATCACTAAACTCTCCTGAGTAAATAAAGGGATAAATGCAAGAGAAAAGGGAGACAGATTATTGCATTTTAAACACCCTGTTCCTGGAGTCCCACAATAAAAAGAGACAGGATTTCTTAATTTTAAAAAGTCAGAAAAATACCACTTGTATTCTTCAAGACTGCAGAGAAGCTTTCTAAGAACAAACACAATACATTAAGGTCTTAAATACCAAAAGACACAATTGTGGCTAAAACCACATGATTTTGAGTAGCTGGATGGGTAATACCAGAAAAGTTACTTTAAGGTATGCATAACAGGTAGGCTAAATTCTAGCAACCCAGCAGTAGTACTTACAAAGCAGAAGAGGGGCATTTCACCCACAGGAGCACTGGCTCAGCAGAACACTGGCGGTTAGTTTTTCTGTTTTAAACATAGTTACAAGAATATATGGTACAAGGGGAAGACTCTAGCACAGCAAGCAGTTCCACCCAAGTACGGCAGAAACAAGGTGGTTATGCTAGTGGGGAGCATACATGTGAATGTATATACGAAAAATACCTCTAAAACATGGAAACATTTTACATAGCATGGAAATTATGACCAATTTCCTCTAGCAGAAAGTTTTTTGCCTCAGTGAACAGAATGCCTCCTGCAAATGAACTCCTGAATCCTCACTGTAGTGCTGTCCAAACCACCCCAAACGAGGTACAAGTTTGCTTCTGGCTGCATCTGTTCTGCAGATATGGCACTGCTGCCTTTTACCCATCCTTTAGGCAACAGCCTCTGGATACCACAGTGAGAAATCCATCTTGTCCCACACATTTTACTACCAGCTAAATACGAGCTCCAACTTTCCCATTTTACCTCAGCGAGGTGTGAACTTCAGTGACAAGCTAGGACCATATAAAAGCTATAAAAATATTGGTTTTCTCCTGATCATGCCCTTTTCCCTTTCCCACACCTCCATCCTCTGAAAACAAAAGGAAGGGAAGAGGAAGAAAACTATTGCTAACATAAGTTACTGTTTAAAGGAAAAGCAAAGACAGGCAAGAGAATGCAAATATCACTCATCCATACAGCGAACAGATAATATCGGGTAGAACACTGTATTTACGTAATCAGAGGAGCATTAATTGCACTTGTATGGCTGACTCAGAATGACAGTTGTTTCCAAGCAGCATCAAGAAACACGCTTTGTCATATGGCAAATTTATTCTTTTCCAGATGTTAAAATGGAAACCTCTTTACAATATCTTTGAGCATCTATAATTTTTACTTTGCACATTAAAGGCAGTTTAAATGCAGCATTCCATCTGGTGTATTAATAGTAAAATCTTACTTGTCTAAAAACAACAGTTTTGGCTGACGCCTCAGTATCATTTCGTCTTGTTAAGAAGCTTATATGTTCTTCTCCATCTGCCATGATCCAAAATACCTGCGAGACACTCTCCTAGTTCTCTCGGCCATATTTTTTCATGAATGAACTCGCCAGTACATTTCAAGGTGATGTTTTGTTTTTAAATCGCAAGCATAAAATTGTTTTAAATTTCCCACATCTCCCTTTACATACACAGAGGTTCTCTTTACTCCCTCTTCCCATATATATAATTTGGCAGGAGAGGGAGGGGAGTGTTTGTTTGGGGGGTTATTTGGTTGGCTGGTTGGTTTTTACTTTTCCCATGCATCTGTTGTGGTTTTACTCAAAGTGTCAAACATTTAAGTAAATTGTGGAGCAGATCATTAGTAGTATTACAAGCTTACTGCTTACTTCTAGAGAAAAAAAAAAATGTAACCTGACAAACCGAGTAATATCAGAAGACCTAAAAATGCATTTTTCTGATGAAAGGAAGGTGTATGCACTCACCTACTCCCAGATAAGTGTTTTCTTCATACCAGTTTGCTCCTTGAACATTAAGCAGTATTTTGCTTTGATTTTTGCAGATGAGTGACTGTACTGATGGCTTCTGCCAATATAGAAAGCTCAGGGGAGGAACTGCAGTCTTAATTAATATCCTTATAATTAATTGGTACTCTAATTTACATCGTAAGGGATTATAACAGGTTATTATATTTGATTAAAGACAAAGGAAAAAAAGTTTTTAATGAAGATTTCACATTTGCTGATGAAAAACATAGGTTTTAATGCTTCACAGTTTAGGATAACAGTATAACATCTGTGTGTTACAGTTAAAAAAGGGATCAGCAGTGGGGTGGAAAAAGTTCTTAATTACATCCTCAAGAAATTAAGCCAAAAGACAAAGCAGTTACTGCTGCTTATTAAATATAGCTGCTCAGCTATATTAAATTAATTCCTTAGCACACTGCTTTCCACACCCTGGTTTATAGGTCTCTGATGATCCCCAAGCTCAAAGGTAATGGTCTATAGGATCAGATCTCATTTAAGTGTCTTTTAATAAAAACTCAGTAGAAATACATACAGTCTTCTCTGAAAAAGGCAAAGAGTAAACAGTGGCCCATTGGTACAGAAACCATGGGAACCACTGTCTCAGCATGGTGTCAACAGATACCATGAAAAAATAAATACCAGTACAAGTTTCACTTGTTAGACTGACATGAGGATCTTAGTCACTTCAATTTTAAGAAAGGATTGGGCTTTATCAGATTTTCAGCACTAGCTTTCCCAAACCACCTCAGTAATAGTAATACACAATTGTTTCTTGTACACCAGACTAATGGTTGGATACTCTCAAAGCCTCTTCAGGTCCAGTGGAAGATGTGATCAGTAACAAGCCAGGCACGCGTGAAAAGTTGTGCTCCTTGTTACTGGCCGCCACAAAAAAAACCCCAAACATCTCATGAGACTAACAATGCCGAGTCATAACAAGCCCTCTCTCCTTCAGGTAGCTTCACAGCAATCGAACCAAGCACACTAGCTTGCAGTCAGACAACCATGAAACAACATCTAGCAAGCCATAGTTGTCAGTTAATTGCAAAATTTCAAAGATAATCAGATTATACCCAAGAGATTTAGGTATTACTTTTAAAAGAACCTCTAGTTTGCCCATACAGGTATAAAACAGAAAAATACTTGCTCATCCATTTATTAAATCCATCTCAGCCGACTTACTAAAAGAACATTTTGCCTGCTATGTTCATAGACCTTTACCTTGGTGTCACAGCCAGGGAAAACGAATATACATAACAACAACTCTTTTCTCTGGAGGTCCACAAAAGGACAGAATTGTCACCAGAACCGACAGTGATGAGGCAGTCGACTTTCCTAAGAATAGCTAGAACATGGGTAAATTGAGTAAAGTAGGAGCTGTAACTTTTTGCCATAGTTTTTAAGTTTTGTTTTGCCACTTAAAAAACAACAACCCACTTCCCCCTCCCCACCAAAAAACACAAAACAAAAAACACCCTCCAAACAGTACTGTAAGTCTGCAGTCCTGCAATTCAGTTCCCTATTGCTCAATTAAAATCTGTCTTTAGATTTAAAAAACACTTTGAGTTTTCTTCCTTAAAGCTCCAGGCAATGAACTACCAAGTACCAAACTGTTCTACTGATCCTTTGAGCAATAACCGTCTTATTACTAGCCAAAACAAGGACACAAATCCTACCACAAGAAGTGTATTCAAGGGTATTTCTAGCCCCAGATTTTTCAATTAGCTTCTACTCTTCTCAAAGAATTAACAAAAATGTGTGAATTCATCTGTGGAACCTCAATGTTACACTAGCTCTTCTGCAGGTTAGGAGAATGGAAACCAGAGGCCCTTACCCTGCTCAGTTGGTCCTCTTGTGGGATTTATGCATCTGTTCTTCTGTTGATGTGTTGAATGCAATCACGGCGTTAGGCAACTACCTATTCCAAACCTCAGGCTGCAGTCACACTGCTCTCTACATTCTCATCCCAAAGCAATAACATCAGCAGCAATACCAGGCAGCACCTTCTCAGGAAAATACTAGGGCTAAGTCCCAGATGGGCTGAGAGAAGGTTCCTAACACATTTTTGCTCTAGTGGCTTTAGAGCTTCCAACAAGAACACATAGGGAGTTTTGGTGGCAGTGTCACACCAGGAAACCAAGTGGGGTCTTGTTAAAGGTAAATTTGTCTTTTGTCAGATTGGTAGCGAGTGCAGAGGTGGGGAAGTGCTGGCATAGCTTCTGCCTCAGCTATGTCTTCCCACACCTAACCGGAATGAGATGATGAGAATCTCCAGGAACTTCAGAATCACTCCTTGCACCTCAATATGGCACAGATCGGACTCGTGAGATTGGAAAAACACAGTGGTTTTTTTAGACTTGAATTTTGCAGCATGCAGCAGCTGCTCGTAGAGGCATGCACACAATACATCCAAAATTTTTATCTGCAAGTCCATATCTTTAGTAAATACCAGTTTATCCAACTCTAGGAACAATTAGAGTTTGTTTTTCCTCTTATACTTATTCAGGGTACCAAAATCCCCCATTATTCATGAAAAGGGATTTTTTTTTTTTTCCCCCTCTTTATTTGCTGATGATCCAACCATCTCCAATACATTTTTAAGGTTTAAGTAAACATCTTAATGTTTCGGTAAGACCAGCAGGTTCTCATCATGCAATACATGTTGTTCCAGCGAGCACTCTATTTGGAATTCTGTTAACAGCTCCACAACTTGTACTTTACCATGCCATTGCTACTGACAAATAACAAGAAAAGGAACACTTAAAGATTCTCCAAGAGAATTTCAGAGAAACGAAAGTGAAAGAACAAAGGCTTTGTCCTTCAAAGTCTGAATAAGCTTTTGCAGACGAATAGCAATTCCTTGCATATTGCAAACACAAGAACCAATGAAAATAATTTTCAAACTACTTGTACACACCATAAATCAGCTAAATAAATCCTAACAGAAAGATGGGACTTTATACCATGAATTGCAAAGATTTTAATATGCAAGCATTGCACCACCTTGAGTATCAGAAATTTAGCTTGCTCTCCCTTCCCAACAATCAATGGTGAGGGAAGAGTTAAAGCTCAGGACTGCTACTTTTAGCCTAGTACTTTAGCCATTAGAATACGTTCTCTACTAATCTCCTTTTTGCTCCTAAATATTTTTTTCAACAGTGTTGATTGCTCCAAGGTTCCTATCTGCAGAACTCTAATGAAACTACAAGAAGTATTTAAGGTTGAATTATCAAGTATTTTCAGGATATAGAAAGCAGGAAACAGCAACACATTATGTAATACAGCCATTATATACTGCCATAATAAATATTTAGAAATTCCAAGACTCTCTAAAGAAGTCTTTCGTGCACAGTATCAGCATTCATCCCTTCAGGGTGTAACATGCAGACTGCTTCTCCACAGGGAGTTTTATCTTATTTCATTTTTGTACTGCATTCCACCTCTATGTCGCCAACCAAATTGTTTCCTGTTTTATTGTACAGAAGACCAAGAAAGCGTTTAGTAGTCACTATCTATTTTTAATACATACTGATGAAATTACCTATGGCGTCTAATATATCTACTGTTATTTAACTGTAGGAAGTCAACAGGGTCACAGAAGGTCCAAAATACCATATTTTTACACCTAATTTTTTTATGCCTAATATTTAGAAATACTTTAACATGTATTAGAATTGCTTCATTTCCACAGTAGAAACTTTGCATTTATGTTTTTATGGGCATCAAATGCTTTGCTCGCATAAGAAGGGGCAGTGTCACATAATTCAGAAAGTACTTTATGATTTGATCTTTCAAGAGTAACATTGCAGCCTTGGCTATATTACAACAACATATAATTATTATGAACACTGGTACAGTCTTGCCCTTCTGAGAAGTGACAGTTTCTCTAATGGGTTATCATGAAGCGCAGATTAGGAAAAAATCCCGAAATCTGCAATATCAACATTAGACAAAAGCAATGACCAACAAAACTTTAATGGTAGTAACCCATGATTTTGATATATTATTCACAAATAGCCAATAACTAAAACGTGAACCAGTGACTCTTTCTAAGCAGCATATTAGTTAGCACATTACTCAAAGGTGCAATGAAAAGTGCAAAGAGGTCTTAAGAAAGCTCATGCCTACTCCGCATTAGAGATGTTTACAGCTGAAAGCATTATTTTTATGTCTATGCTTCCGAGAAGAGTCACTATCATCGTGGCTGCTTGAATTAGCAATTACTGTTGGTACACTAAACAAAACAATGTCACCACCTAATAAAATAACTAGTGTTTTGTTTTCTATTCAAGAGACACATACCAGTTCTCCTACTGACACTGTGGTGAGTGAAGGAGGGAGAAACCATCCTTCCCTCCTCCTGTCAAAGGATCAGGCTCTAGCTACCATCAGAAACACACCAAGGGGAGCACTGATCAAGTGTTATATGCACCCGTAACACAAACGGAGTTGTACAATATTGACCAGGGCGGGGGGGGGGTGCTGGAGGGGGCAGATACA
>NW_009611048.1:94096-97911 GCF_000690535.1 Cariama cristata | reverse complement strand
AAAAAAACAGCAATCCCCATGAGCTTGGGGTACAGCCACGTCATGACTGGAGTGTGCTAATAATAGTACCTGACACAGTAAAAGAAGTTATCACATTGCAAAGTCTGAATTATTCCCACAGAACACAACACTTGAAAAATCCTAAAGCATTTATTTTTCCAGAGTAGTTTTATAAACATAACCTAGTCATTAGAATATGCAAGTACACTTTATAAAGTGACCCATGCAATACTTATTACGACTAAATGGCTGTAACACATACATTCTGGTGCAGAAGCATATGCACTTCTGAGACCAGCCCATCTATGAAGCTCTACACTGCAGCTCCTGCTTTGAAGTAGGAAAACATATATGGAAGTTGTTGCTTTCTTCACTTCACATACAAGATGAAAGGTCCTTACAAAACGTAAGTAGCATGTCACAACAACAGATCTTACAAGAAAGGCGGTAACACAGAGGAGCTACAGTCCTTGCTACAGAGAACTTCCTATCTATATCAGCAGCACAGTCCAAAGGGACAACCAACACACACGATCCTACCTTGCCGAGGCAGTTACGCTCTGCTGCCTTTCAATATGAAATAAAGCCATTTCTTAACTGGCAGACGGATACTCTCCTCCGCAGAAATTTGTTTTAAATGAGCTAGCTCAGGGAACAGCAGCATCCTAGCTACAGATGTGCTGGAAACATGCCTCAAAAGTCTGGGTCTTTAGACGAAGGATTTGAAAAAGTTAAGCATACAGATTAGAAGAGAGGAGGTTCTGGTTTTAAAAATTATTATTCATGAAGACGCTCCTGGTTTGGGCGTAAAAGAGTAGAAAAGCAGTGTGTATCCACTGTCAGCTGCTCAGTGAAGATCTTAACTCATCACAGGTGAAGCAGGACAGTGGTTTGTAGGTGGTGAAACAGTCTGAGGGCAAGTAAACAATTTACACTCGACTTTGTTTTCAGCTTTCTGAGACACATACTGTAACAATTTTTTATTTTTTTTTTTAAAGATTTTACAATTCTTTTCGTAGGTAGAGAATGATGAACTCTGAGCCATGGGGCAAAGCTACTCTAAATCCAGTTGGTATTTAATCAGGAATTATGGAGTAGACCTTGCCACTTACAGACTTTAAAATCAAGTTATTTAAAGACAAAAAAACAAAATGAAGAATATAACTTTACATGTAGCGTCTTATTAAAAAAAATCCAACAAAAAAATACTATTCCTGTACCACTCCACAGCAGATTGTTTCTATTTTGGTTTGTTTTAAATATAAAGCCAAAATCAGACTAGTAGCATTACAGCAAACAGTCTGTGTTACAAGTTGTAGAAGGGACTGAAGCAACAATTTACTCAGGTACCAACATCAGTTGTGTAGCACAGAAGTTTCTGCATGCTTGGGATCTTCTTCTGAGCAAGACTTGAGAAACATACAGAAAAATAATTTCATAATCATTGCAGGAGGGTTGGACTAGATGACCTTTAAAGGGCCCTTCCAATCAAAACCACTCTATGATTCTATGACTTTATTTAATACACACCCAACAGTTTCTTCCCAGCTTTCTTTCCATGCACACGCCTACATACATACAATTGAGCAGCGGATTACAGTAGCCAACTGTAGCCAAGCAACCTTTTATTTAGATTTGACAGAGATGTACAAATTTATTAACTTTAAAAATTGAATTTAATTCAAAAATTTGGTTCTTAAAGTTACCTGGAGAATATTTCTCTTCCAAGAACAAATACCATAGTGTAAGATCTGATTCTTGCTAAGTACTATACCTCTTGCACTGATGGTCTACAGGCATACATAATAGATATGCTGTTAGTAAACAAGGCAAATATTGTCAGAGTTGACTTGGCATGAAAAGGAAGATTCAGCTCAGGGTGAAGATGCTGTTAGTATAACTGTCTTTACTGGCAAAAATTTTGCCAGCTTCAGCTTTAGCATACTATGTGGTTGTGTAGTTACAATGAGCTGTGGTCACAAATGATTGTAACAGAGCATGTGCCCGTAAAATGCTGCACAATTTTCTGATGCAGCACACACTTTTTGCTTTTATAAAGAGCTTGACAGAGGACAAAGACCCTGAAAAAGTATTTTCCATCTTCCATCATCTTTTAACGATATTACTTCTGTCAACTGCCTTATCTGGAAGCTGATTTTGGCTAGACAGATGAAGCTGCAGGATGGTGCTGTTTACATTTGCCTGGTTTGTTTTGCAGTGTTGTTTTTCTTTATTTTGTTTGATTTCTTTTTTTTGCATGTGGGGCTAGTATTTTTACCTGTATTATCTCACTGGCCCCTACAACTAAATCAGATGGATGCCAAATGGCAAAAATTGAAATCTAAGCTGCGGAGTACTCTACATATATACAGCAGTTAAAAATACAGCTTTGGATTCAAAAAGACTGACACAAGGCATTAGCCCTGAGGAGTCTCCATTTATCTTGAAAATCACCTTGTTGGCAACAGAATTATTTAGTGATCAGTCACATCAAGGAAAAGGTATAGTAAGTACAGCAGGATGCTGATGGTGCATGAAACCACCACTCAAAAAGCATCATCCCCTACACTGAGCCTTGACTTGATGCTTGCAGGGCATTTATTTATTCATTATTTTTAAAACGGTGATGTTCAGACACCCACTTTTAGTTCTAAATGTGACATAGTGGAACATTTTCCTAACTTGGTCTAAGAAGAGGGAGTGTGTGGAATATCCGTTTCTCTGTCAAAGTAGAAACACATGCATGTGGCACATGATGATGTTCTTTTCCAAATTTCATCGTACCAGTGTCACACTTTTTAACATGCAAATAGGTGGCTTCTCTCCCCTGTGTATCCTGTATTCCCCTTCCTGCTAAGGAATTCAGACCTGCAAAACTATCCAGAAGTGAGAGTAGGCTGCTACAGATCACCGAGCTTTCAGTATCTATATATTTTGTATTTTTACATCTTATTATTGTTGTAGATAGTTGTATCCACTAGCCCCCTTGGGACAAAGTTTGGCCTATTTTTCAAGAGCAACTTCAAGATTAGGAGGTGGGAACAGATGGTTCTAGTCAAAGCCTTTTAAACCAGTTCCAAAGTGTAATATTTTCAAATACTCCCCATGCCTACCACCCATCTAAAAAAAAAAAAAAAAAAAAAAAAAAGAAAAGAAGAAAACTTAATTAAAAAAGTGACAGAAAAGGAGAAAAAAGATGAAACAGACTAATATATTCAGTCTGGGTTTTGTACTTTATCTTGATAAGTTTTAATAAGTAATGAAACATCCAATCTGCCACACTTGTACTATTATTGTTACATTTAGCACATGATATGACAAATACTTGAAATCTTTAGCATTATTAATATAAGGAAAACAGCTTTGATGGCATTCCAAGCAATTAATCTGTGCCACACAATCAATTAAGTGTTATAAGAATGCAGTTCAACATGCATAGAACGTGGTATCTAATAATAACAATTCAATGAACAGTTTACAAAGCACTCTTCTCTGCTATTCTGTCTCTTAATAATTTCGTGCATCTTTTGTGTAACAGTTTCCCACATAGTGCAATAAAGAAACAAACCAGGGAAAAGAAAGAACATAGAAGTTAGGAGATAAAAGGTATCTGATTAATAGTGAAAAACAACAGTGCAGAGAGCATAGCCTCCAGATTTCATTGCCTGTCAGGCAAGCAATTTCCCATTTTAAACATAGCATTTTAAAAATAATTACAATATGTTTCCATGTTAAGCGAAATACAGAAATTAGAACCCTGTGGGAGAACTACCATTTTACGAAGATCCTTTAAATCATACTAATTGACAAAAACA
>NW_009611048.1:80935-94065 GCF_000690535.1 Cariama cristata | reverse complement strand
TTTCCCTATTACCTTCTCATTTTCAAGCACCATTTCTAAAGCAAAGGTTTTTAAAACTAGTTCTAAATGTTAGGTGACAGAACAGGCAAATACACTAATACATGTGCTAATAAAAATTTCAGTAAAGGAAACAAAGTGTGGCCTGGTCACTATAGACTGTCAGGAAAAAAAAATCTAGATACTTAAGTTATTGACTTATAACCTTATTAATAAGTTATGCTTACAAATAATCACATCTGTGCTTAAGTTTTTAAAATGTATACACGTGCATTTATAGCAAACATTTTTAACTACAATTTTGTAACATACTGACAAAATGATATCTTAAATGAGCAGATTTAATTTGGCAAGTATTTAGTTTCTGATTTTATGCAAATCTGATCTGGTTGTACAGATTGCTTTATGTAGGCTGAAAGCTAAAGAAAGCAAAAAAAATTAGCACTAATTCCTGAAGATCAAGAATCTACAACAACCACCACCAATGCTGTGCAAACACCAGTCCAATTAAAGCCAAGAAAGAACACATTAGAGAGCTTAGCCTGAAGTAAGGTGTCTAACAGTGTATCAGTGCAAGTGAATCAAAGATATATTTCCATTTAACCGCTTCATTTAAATTATGTTCTAACATTACAGTATGATACTGCCATCCAGAAGAGACGTTATAACTACAGCAGAGCCCACTTGGGGTTTAGAAGATGCATGAACAAGTAGCCTCTGTGCTGGAGGTCTTGCAACATATTCAATACAGCAGGTAGATTAACACACAAATGAACTGAATGGCACCCAATTCATGCCAGCCAGACGCAAGTGTGTGACAGCCAGGTTTCCACACACTCACATGCATCTTGGGATGTTCTTTTCAAACTCACAGACAAAGTGAATGAAAGCCACTTCAAAAACTTTAAAAACTATTTGTGAAGTTTTTATTCATAACAACATTTAATTACATTATGGAAAAAGTTCCTGTTCAAATATTAAAGACAAAATGTTCATCCTTCCACACCCCTCATAAAACCAAAAGTGCCTGCCTACTTAAAAAAAATCCAACCATAAATTAAAATTTAAGCTACATTTAATTAAGGCTCAATTGCTTCCTTGCCTTGAAACGTAATTATGTTTTCAATATATTGTTCTTGTGACCTTTAAATCTTCAAATTATTTACACACCATGGCATTAGAAAGCCACATGTTTCACTTTAACAGAGCAGTTTGTGAACATGTTAATATCTAACAGTAAATATGCATATGTAACATGTCATTAAGAAAGATACCCCTCCTATAAAAATGTTAACATTTGCTTACAGAAGCAAAGTCAACTTTAATCTATACTTGCTGACAGAGAGGATAATACATTGCAGACAATTCTGTTTTATCCATGGGTCTCACTATATTAAATTTTCTTTTGCTTTGCCTCCCCCCTACTCTTTTGTTTTAGTTTTAAAGCAAACCATTCTTGGATTAAAAATATTTCAGCTTTATTAAGGAAACCACAGAACCAATGGAAAAATTGCCCTGTGAATGAGGACAGGTTTTCATGCTAGACAGTGTTACATGTATTTTTCAACCACTAAATTGCAACAATATTACTGTTCTTAGATTACTAAATCTACACTAATGCTATCATAAATTACTTCCATTGATTAGTTGCATGTCATTATTGTGAATTTTTGACTTTGATATGACTTTTAGCTAATCATCAGATTTCCAATTATTTTAAGTTGAAGCACTGGAGAGAAAGTTCAAGTCATTTGCTTTGATTTATTTAGAATAAACAAAGAATACCCTACACTAATATTTATAGAGGAATTCTAGTTCAGTACCTTAACCACAAATGTAAGGCAACAAACTGCAAGTAATAAACTACTTACACAATTTAAACAATGTTAACAGTATGCAATTCTCCAAAAACTACCTAAAGTTTTGGTCTTCAACTGACTTGCATGGCATTCTTTGAAATCTTAATTAGCACCCAGTATTTACAGTCCAACTTTCTAACACGTATTTCTCATCACTGTAAGCTATTTAATAAAAGTAACACAGCAACAAATATAGTAACACTATAAAATGTAATTACTCACTGGAACTTGCAACATTCAGTAATGACACTCTGATACATCTAAATGTGACAAGACAAAAAATGCACAACAACTGGAAATACTGATATCCAAATAAAGTTGACAGATTAAACACAGAACAGTAATAAAAAACCTGCAAGCGTGAAATACTCCCAAATACGCACTGTAGAGAATCCCTTCCAGTGGCCTTCGGATCAGACCTCATGACAAGTCAATCAGTGCCATTTTCTTTCATTAAAATTATTGCAACCAGCTTCAGGAAAATCTAGTAGGCGGAAAAAAAACTGAAAAGCTTTTACAGAATTTCTCATGTAGTACATTTGAAAAGAATTCTCATTTATCAGCTATTTACATACCATATTGTTTCAATTAGGTTGAATCTTTTGAAATTTCAGATAAAACTTGCAAGGACTGCTACTATAATTAAAGTTTATACATGGAAGAGATTACAGTATAGATCAGTATCATAAATAATTAGCATCTTACATTATTCTCTACTCAGTGCAATCTTTAGTCTAATTTTTTAGTGGAACTGGCATTTTAGATAATGTGGTTTTAGTAAACTAACTGAATCTTTTACTAGCTCCATAGACTCAGGTGTGCTGAATGTACGCAATGTTTTCAGGAGCATTTTTTAGAGCTTTGCAATTAAATTTTACTGCCCAGCTAACTAAATACATACGTTGCATATGCCTTGTAATTAAAACACATCATTTCTGGAGGATGTTCATTGCTACAGTGGAGTTTTAGAGACAAGTCAAAGGAAAAATATTATACCAACATAAAATCAGAAAAGCTCCACAGAACTCACAGCTTGTTACACAAACACACACACAAAGCTTTAAAAAAAATTAAAGAATATTAAGCATATTAAAATCTTTATAGCAATGCTCCAAACTTCTAGTATCCTTTAATTTGTTTTTACATCCTTGTTTGATGCTGCATCCTTTTTGTTCTGATGCTATGCCAGTGAAATTGCATCACCACAAAGCAACATTATGCAAGAATGTCTGGCTAAATTAAAATGCTATTTCTCAGCATCACGTAGTTACAGGAAAAATGCAGTTCAGGCATTCACAATGCCATGATGCAAGTCAATATATTCAGTAAATACTTAATGAAAAAATAAGGTAATGGAAAGCTAGTATGTATAGCTCTATAGGAAGATAAACCTCCAGATTGCTCCTCCTGTTGCTCTAACTACACTTTTGGAGTTCAAGTCCATTGCCAAAGGTGCTCGATACAGCTCCACTGTAAAAAAGTCAGATTGATAAGAACTAACAGAAATTGAGAAGTTCTTCATGCAATAGCAGACAGTACTGAATTAAACAAAAAAATAATTTCCAAACAGTCTGCTGTTATGTAAAACATACCTAACTTCTCTGCAAAACAAGTTGCATGTTAGGGTACAAACGCCGATACAGATGTTCTCTCTCTCTCCAGACCCAAGTGTTTCGTACAAGCAGGGAATGCTCAGTTGTTCCTAAATTATAGCTCTTCATGATCTCTGAAGAGAAGTGAGAAATTTCCTGAATAACTGTTTTCTGCCTGCTAAAATACAACACAGCAGCATCACAATAAGATTAAACTGCAGCAACATTATTTAAACCAATCTGATTCCTAATTCAGATGGATTATCGATAAATACCAGATGTATACTGTTTACAAACTAAACAATCATCTCATTCAGAGAAGACACTCAGTTAAGATGCAATATTCCTTACAGATTGCCTCAAGATCATTGCTATAAACAGAAAAATGAACACAACATCAAGTGATCCTAAACATCCCAAAAAGTACAACTTATATTTTTTCCTAACCCATATATTTTTCAACATGGCTAAGTTGAACAACTATGTCTAAATTCTGTGGATGTTAGGAATATTGACACTAATGAAGTAGCAAAAAAAAACCCCACCTCATTACAATTCTGGAAGTCAAACAAATTGTTTTCATCTTTAATTTCTAAAATGTCAAAGGCAAAATAGAAACTTGCATCCACAGACTATTGTAGCAGTGGAATTAACCCCTGCTGATATAAATGTGTTCTGTCACTCCTGACCACACAGCCATTCTAAATCACAAGTTCTGTGAGATTAAATGTGCACGTCTCACTGCAACAGTTCTTTGACAGAAATGTTTTGTGTGCTTTAGGTTATCTCTATACTGTTTTGCACTCTAAGAAAATAAGCAAAATAATTTTTACCGAAGAAAAGATTCTATTTCTCTTGTTTTGCATGCCTATAAAACATAACAAGTAGCTTTAAGACGCACAGTGCATTTCTTCCACAGATGAAGGAAGTCGAGAGGATACACGTACATTTTCAAAGCTGCATAAACCACAAAGACAAACTTACACAGAACAAAGAACAAATCTAGCGTTACTCAGTGAGAAGACTAGAAACATGCACGCATAAATACACCCCAGCAGTCCTAATAAACCTAAAGAAAAAAAAAAGAAATACTGCTTTGTTATGCAAATATACCATTTCAAAATTGAGAAAATTGAATGATGTCATTCAGGTTAATATCCTTACCTCAATGGAAAAGAAGCGAGAGACAACAACCCTCTCTCCCCACCAAGCCCCTCACAAACATTTATTTCAGAGAGGTTTGGCTTAAATAGGAGTCTGTAGCACTTAGCCCCAAGAAGAATTACAGTCAGAGTTTTGGAACTATTTGTTTTAAAAAGTTAGCATTTGTTCTGCCAGGCTAATTATTCTGAATAATCAATGCAATGCATATATTTTTGTCTATTCACAGATTTTTCGTAAATTCCATTTCTAGTGTTCAGAACAGCGACTTAGTAAATGGTTTCTAAAAATATAAAAACACAACCACGTTATTTCTTCCAAGAATTTAATATGCCTCCATGGAAGCATGATCAGAGGCACAATAAAAATTTTAAAACATGATATACCAAATTAATTTAATACTTAGCAAGAGAAAAAACAGACTAAGATAGCTTCATATTATCACTCATCCAACAAATCCCTTCATTTAATAGCAGTGCTTTACCAGTGTTCAAATTGTTATATCAACATTTTTCTTAAAATTATCACTTTCATTTTATGACATTAAATAAAAATAAAAAAAAAAACAAACCAAAACACGTGCATACCCACTTATCCAGTTGCATGAGCAGTAATTTAACCATAAGGAAAAATCTTCAGAAGTCATAGCTATTTTACTAGCACTTTCTATAGTGTATAAGGAACGATACTGAAAATCTCCTACGCTCCCGTAGACCTGCTTTACCCTCTGATCTCAGTAAACTGTAGCAGCTAGTATGAGTTGCATTTCAAAGTGATTCAAATATGCTTTTCTTTAAACCTGTAAGAAATAAATTACACAGTGGTTTTGTTTCCTTCTTAGCCTGCTGAAGGGGGTGGATGGATAACTAAAATATCAAATTTGAGAAGAAGCAGCATTATATTAGAAACAAGTTGTTATCAAAATAGAAATCTGCCAGGTATCACCAAGACGTAACAATTTTTCAGGCAACTGGGTTAAAAAGCATTTGTTTACAGAAAGTAAATCCCTAATGATGTCCATCAGAAATATAAACAGTAAAGCTAATGCTCAACCATGATGGTTGCACCCAGAGCTGTAACAGAAATAAAATGTTCTGTAACTTTAAGATAGCACCGCATATTGACTTTTCCAGCCGTGATATAATTTCTAGACTACTCTAGTCACACAACAATAATAATTTCTTAACTCTTTTTCTATCCTCCTACTATGATAGCTTAAAGTGCCAGGGCTTGAGCAATCATTGACATCAAAGCCTTCAATTCCACCTTTTATTTTGGGATCATCCTACTACAAAATTTTAGATGCAGATGAGCATACAACAAAATATGTTAATGCCTAGATGACTGCAGCTGTTTTGCAGCCATTAATTTTGTACTTAATAAACACGAAGTCAAACGCTGTACTACTTTTATTAATAAAATACTTCTAGAGACAGACCTGCAGCTTGACTCTTTTTAATAGCAAATCTAATTTTGGGGATCGGAGTAGAACAGACTGCAGTTCTTTTTCTAAAAATGTTGACATTTGAGCAAACCTTACCAAAGAACGCTTGCCTGATTGAGGACTGACATTTCCTTTCTCTAACTCACTTAACTAAAAAATAGGCTTTCTGGCCAACTCCTACAGTACCCCAAGGCAGCTGTATATCACTTTCAGTTGCAACTTGTGAATGCTTTCTTTTTCTTTCTGTCTCTTTATTTTGACATGCATATTATGTTAGCTGATTTCAATCATGCTGCATGAGTGGATGACATACCTTAAAAGATTAAGTTTTGCCACCTGGGACTATTCCAGAAATTCAGTACTTTATAGCATCTCATATCCTTCTTCATCCTCTACGCGCCTGCATTATCAATAGTAGCTTTCTTTCCTATTTTATGCCTAACGACAAGTTGTTCAAGGCTGCAGTTGATACGAGTCAGCTTGAAGTGTCATTCCCCTCTCATTCCCACTACAGGACGGAGCTGCTCCATTGTGTACAACGCTCTGCTGCCATCTATTTGACCCGAGAAACACAACGCTGCAAATACCGCAACTGGTATAAGAAATACAATGCTGCAAATACCGCAACTGGTTGAAGAAACACAATTCTGCAAACACTGCAACTGGTTTTGCCTTCCCTTTCCCCCAGCTTTCTCTTCCCCTGCAGCAGCTGTTAGAAGAAAACTATCAGGGAAGTTTTTGACCACTCGTACCCACTCACACCCGGATGCAGAAATCACTTCAGCAATTACTTTTGCCCTTAAAAATAGCTACAATTACAGCAGAGATTTGGTTATTGAAAATAAAACCAGAGCCATATAATAAACCACTCTTCTCTAAAAAGAGAATCCAATTTAACAGCCTTCTTCCACATAGAACCTCAAACAAGAGGCCAGTTCTAAAGCTTGCTTTAAAGCTATTATTTTAAAATTTGTAATTTAATTATGTAGCAACAGAGCTCATCGAGGGTTTAATTTCAGCAGCTACCCAGACCTCACTGAGGCCATGGCATTGAATGAACATGGATTCACCAGTTGTCCCCTTTCACTACACCAGACTTAAAATTCAGCGGTCAGTTAGGAAGTCAAGTTACAGATCCTTAAAGCAGAAACCACACACAAAGCATGAGATGAAGGAGGTGGTACTTTATCCATCATCGGGGTCACAAAGATAAACACCACTTCATTCATCACAGCGTTCAGCCTGCTTTGTATGTGACTGCACAACACAGGAACAGCAGCTAAAAAAATTCCCGAACTTGCATTTGTAAAACATCATGCAAGAGACACCCACCGAAGCTGCAAAAAACTCAAAAGGAATCCATAATCTTCAGTTACAGATTCATGACAGCATACATTCTGCTCTTTAACTCCCAAGCCACATGGGAAAGTCCTGTTTCAGGGCTCAGCCTCGTCCTTTTCACATCCCTGGTTAAGTACTCAAATACTTCATTTTTTTAACATAGTTGCTTTCTCGACACACTTACTGGTAGAAATGGGCTTCAGCATTTACCCTGGAAATTATCCATAAGAAAAAACAACAAAATGAAAGATTAAAAAAAGCAAAAATGTAGCAAGTTATTCACACAAACTATAAATAAGGTCACTGTGATCCAAAAAGCATGTGAACTCTTTTGTATTTTTTCTATAGGGGATGGAAAATATCCTACCTCAGAGCAAGGGTAGGGGGAAAAGGAGGGGCCTTGTTGAGGGAGGGGGCAGGTAAGGAGGAAACGAGAGCAGTGGAATAGAGGCAATGCCAGCCCGCAGCAGAAGTCATGAGAGATCTTCTGTGGTATTAAATCACACCCATAAACGTAATACCTTCATTTTCTCATTGGAATCGACATAACTAGTTCTTGGTTTGGGAAGCAATTTGTTAATGCTTGTATTTGCTAAACATACTGGTACCACTGAGTGCATTATTCCACTGTTCTTTTTATGTATTCATTGCATTTGCAGCCATAATACATATATTTAACTATTAAAGTTAATCTGTTTAATAAAATTAATAGTTGCACTAAGTTCCTTAGTAACACTTGGTTTTAAATCTATTTCATCTGACAACTTAAGTTGCAATTACAAAGACTGTGTAAAGTTGCCATAAATATTTAGTGGACCGAGAGAAGAGACCTACAGAATTCCAATTGCTAGCTATTACTGAATTACCTTTTTTCCTAGGCCACACACAAAATCTGTTTGAACAAGTACTGCGAGTATTATATTAAAACAATTGCCCAGAATAATTCAAGTGTAAAACTACCTAAAACCTGATTGCCTAAAAGGAATTAGATTACTTAAAGGGTTTAAACTATACACAGCAGAACAACACATATAAACATTTGAAAGAAACACTTGAGAGGCTTATTCTGCCCTCTGGTGCACTCCATCCCACAAGGACACAGCATCCTACACAAAACCCAGGAAAGCATCTGAGCAACTCCAATGGCCTGAAGTTAAAGCAGTTAAAGGGTGTGCTGAGCTACATTAAGACTGTTCAGCCCCTTACAGGGTCATACCCTGGATGATACCAGCAGAAGGAAAAGTGGTAAAGCATTCTGCAGGACAGAAGGAAGCTCAGCTATTTTTTTATTCCTTTGTATTTACAGCAGAGAGCCCAATTGCCCTGGCTAAGGGCCAAGACCCCATCATGTAAAGAACTGTGTAAATACAGAATTTGCTGGTTTGCATTTTCTAGTGAGGTTGTGTTCACAAGGCTGGTGTTATGAGCTGCCACCACCAGTAAAGAGATGACAGGAGGCAGAGAGGTACCCAAGCATCCCACTGAACACGATACTGCCAGGCCCACACAGGGATCCTACACTAATCAGATGTACCCTGGGGCAGTAGGTTCTATATTTATAGTCTTATTACAGAACAAATCAGGTTTGAAAACTCCCTTTTTGGCTAATAAATGAACTGCCATACATGCTAAATTAGAAGTAATTTGATGTCATCTTGAGACAATAAAACATTCCATAAAGCATAACTATAAAATTCTCTCACTCCGTAAAATTAAGGTCTGTTAGGCTTATTTTTGCCCATGAACAAGTCTTATTAGGCCTCTACAACGGAGTGCTGCTAATATTCTTTACAATTAACTAGACTAGATCTTGTTACACTAAACAGCCAAAATGCCTGTTTCATAAAATACACAAAAAATCCATTAATGTTCTCAGAAGCTGTGAGCTTCTGTGATGTTCATAACAAGCTTAAAACCTATGCAATAGTATAACAGCATAACAATGCATACTGAACAATAAGAACCATGAGGTATAGCATATAAAACATTTATTATGCAAGTTGTAACGCACAATTCTAAGCCTTATTACCAACGTAATAGCGGAAAAGCTCTACAATTAATTCCTTGAATTATCTAGCCTGCAGTTTCATAAGCGGGATTGTATTAAATTTTAAAAAACAACTTTCATCATGAGAAAGTATTGCAGGATCAGAACCAAACTGTGTAAGTACACAGCATATAAGCACATAAGTAGCATCATTAAGATTGCTGATTTGTATTTATGTGTGATAAAAAAATCCACCCTACAAACTAGCGGGGAACGTTCCTGTTTAACACATGAACTACAATACCAAAGCACATCTCCAATGCAAAAGAACTATTTTCAGAATTAGTCTAACAAATAGGCAATCACAGTAATCACCAGAAGCTTTTTAACTTCAGGGTTATTGAGATCTTTAAAGCTAAGCCAAACCAAATTGAAGGATTTTCAAAATAAGGATCCTAACAGAGAGCTGTTCTGTAAGGAGGGCACATTCCCCAACCTGGCTATTGAATGGCACTAGGACAGACCTTGAAAGGATTCCAGAACTCAATAATCAGGAGATTTGAGTTCTCAGTTCTAACTTAGCTATGAGGAAACTCAAGGCACAAGCTTTAACTTAGCCCAGAACTAAGTACTCACTGGATGCTTGCAGTGGAAGTACCCTCTTCATAGGAGACTGCCTCAGAGTGACACCATCCTCTCCTACACAGACTTTCTCATAGATGATTTTCAACTATATTAATCACATGGATAGAAAGGGGATGAGGGAAGGGGACTGCCCCTATAACATCACTGATAAAACCTGCAGGAGAAAGTCAGCAACAAATATTTTTAATTATTTTATTCACTTGTGTCCTAAACTGAAGGATGACAGCTTCCATGCCATGTCCCAAACACTGCCTTCCTCACCATAAAGTTGCACAGCACCACTTCCCCCAGCAATTGTTCATAATCACAGTTAAACTGCAGGAAGAAGCATCCCATAGAAGACTATGGCAGGAAATGAAAAAGACGACCTGTTTCCCATAAGATTCACACTCCTCAGACCAGGAGGAGTCCAGGAATGCAAACGGGCTTTACAACATGACATAGTAGTAAAGGCTTTCTTCAGATAATGGGCAGAAACCTCACATTCATAGATCCTGCTCCTCATGAGGGACTTTCACCATCTTGATATCTGCTGTAGGGACAACACAGCAGGGCACTTGCAATCCAGGTGGTTTCTGGAGTGCACTGATAACCTCCTGACACAGGAGATTGAACAGCTCACAAGGGGAAACACTATGAACATCTGATTCTTACAGTTAAGGAAGAACTGGTCAGGGCAGCCTTAGCTGCAGCGATCATGAGATGGTGGAGTTCAGGATCCTGAAAGAGGGGAGCAAGACCAAAAAAATCAGGATCACAATCCCATACTTCAAGAGAGCAGAATTTTGCCTGTTCAGGGATCTGCTTGGTAGAGTACCATGGGATACAGTCCTGGAGAGAAGTCCACAAGAGTCAGCTGATTTTCAAAGATATCCTCCTCCAAGCTTAAGAATGGTCCATCCTGACAATTATGAAATCAAGCAAAGGTAGCAGGAGGCCTACATGATGAATAAGGAGCTCCTGATGCCAGCATAAAAAGGAAATGTATAAGACGACCTCTTCTGTGAAGAGGTGGAAGCATGGACAGGCAACCCAGGAGGAATACAAAGAGACTGTTCAAGTAGGCAGTTATAGAGGTAGGAAAACCAAAGTTCATCTGGATTCGAATGTGGTGAGGGACATGAAGGACAGCAAGAGCAGCTTCTACAGCTCTATCAGCTGCAAAAACATGATCAGTGAAAACGTGGGCCTGCTGCTGAACAGGGCAGGCAACCTGGCGACAAAGGACAGTGAAAAGGCTGAGGTATCCCACATTCTCTTCACCTCTGTCTTCACTAGTAAGGCTGAGGTTAGGAAATCACAGGTCCCTGAGAGTCATGAGAAAGTCTGGAGTGGAGCAATGAAAACTTATCCATGGTAGATTATTATCAGGGGAACATTTATACAAACCGGACACACACCATGAGACCTGGTGGGATACATCCATGAGTGCTGAAGGAATTGGTTGATACCATTGCAAAGACGCTCTAGAAAGGTCATGGCAATCAGGGAAGGTTCCTGAAGCTAGAAGAAAGGAGATCTCACTGTTGTCTTCAAGAAGAGAGATCCAGGGAACTACAGGCTGGTTAGCCTCACCTTGATCTCTGGGAACATGATGGGGCAACAAATCCAGGAAACCATTTCCAAAAGCATGAAGGACAAGAAGGTGACTGGAGAAGTCAGGCATAGATTTATTAAGGTGAAATCATGCCTGACCAACCTGATAGACTTCTATGATGAGACGACTGAGTTAGTGACTCAACAAAAAGCAGGCTAGATAAGTGGACAGTGAGGTGGACTGAAAACTGGCTGAATTGCTGGGCTCAGAGTGTTGTGATCAGAGACAAAGTCCAGCTGGAGTCTAGTCACTAATTAAGTACCCAAGGGGTACACAGTGACCTTGACAATGGGACAGAGTGCATCCTCAGCAAGGCTGCAGATGACACAAAATTGGGAGGAATGGTTGATAATGCTAATTGGGTACACTGTCCTGCACAGGGACCTCAACAGGCTGGAGAAATGGGCAGAAGGGATTTTCATGAAGTTCAACAAACGTAAGTGCAAAGTCCTGCAACTCCAAAAGAATGACCCCACAAACCAGTACATGCTGGGGACTGACCAGCTAGGAAGGAGCTTGGCAGAAAAGAGCCTGGGGGTCCTGCTGGACACCAAGTTGACCATGAGCCATCAAAGAAGGCCAACAGCATCTTCAGCTGCATTAGGAAGTGATCTTCTGCCTCTACAGTGCTGAGTAGTTAGATCACTGTGAATTCTGGGCTCCCAATACAGACGTAATGGACCCGCAAAGGGCCATAAAGGGCTGAAGGATTGGAGCATCTGTCATTTGAGGAGAGGCAGAGAGACCTGGGTTTGTTGAGCCTGAAGAAGGCTCAGAGGGGAATCTGACCAATGTGTATAAAGATGCCTGATAGGTGATGGTAATAGTAAAAATTACTGAGATGGACTTTTCTCAGTGGTACCCAGTGACAGGTGGTGAGGCAATGGGCACAAATTGAAATACAGGAAATGCCATTTAAAAATAGGAGAAAGTTCGTGGTGCTAGGTGTTGGGTTTTTTTACTGTGAGGGTGATGGCACTGCACAGGTGAGGGAATAGGTTGCTCAGGGAGGCTGTGGAGTCTCTACCTTACTTAAAACTTGACTGGACAAGGTCCTTTGCAATCTGCTGTAGCAGACTCTGCTGTGAGTAAGGGGGTTGGACTAGACAGTCTCCAGAGGTCCCTTCCAACCTTCAACTATTCTGTGATTCTGTAAAATTACACTTCAAGTTTCCCTTCCCTGCAGCAATCCAACTTTCCCACCACCCTGCATGCAAGCTATAGCTTCAGATGCAGCAAAGACACAGGTGAGCACAGGCTTTTACAGAAGTTGGAATTTTCCTCCACAGGCTCTTGAAGACCTTGCCGCTAATTATTTTGTTTCTTCATCTTCCCTGCTGCCACTTCACCCTCCATGCAGCATGAAAACAGAAATAGTCACATTAACAGACATGGGGTTGAAATCAATTAGTAGTTCATAATATGTTTGGTTCACAGAAATTAGAGGTCAGTATTTGATGCAGATAAAACCAAAAAATAATCAGAAATGAGTAAATTCTTTAATTTT